>NC_134888.1:36773566-36838566 GCF_041734735.1 Babylonia areolata | reverse complement strand
TCTATATCTCAGTATGCACTCTGAAGGCTTTCTAAGCTAACCCCTTTAGTACCCCAGGATGGAGATTTCTGTTCCCTTCCGGTGTGCAAAAAAAGTGCCCCAGGATGGAGATTTCCATCTGCACCATTGTATGGATTTTCATATCGCAAGATCATTGAATTCAAGTGAAACTGTCCTAATTGGATAGTGTGTTTGTTTTCCTTTCAGAAAAGTATAGGTTATATCTACTTTATTTTAGTAGTTTGCATGCTAGAATGTTTGAAAAGAATTTATACCCTCCGTAACCAAAATATCCCTTGGCAAATAGTTGTTGCTGAGCATAAATTAGGCTTGGCACTGAAAGGGTTAACTCACTCAGGACAAAGGGTCCAGATCGAGGCCCTACTGTTTACAGCTGTTTCAGATAAAGGAGCCAGATGGTTTTGATAGTTTTTAATTTTTGGAGTGGCACTTAATTAGCCTAATGATGTTATAAACTAAGAATATCTGAACTGACCATTCCACTCTCCCCTGTGACTAGGCAGAGTGTGTTGCTGTGCTTGTGAGTTATTTTCGCAGTGACTGGTTCATGTGAACAGTGCATGTCAGCAATGATATCTGACCCAGTTTCTTCTCAGTCACATGGCAGACAGCAGAATTAGATGAAGCAGCCCTATCAGGGCAAAAGAATATTCTGAATTTAACCTGTTTCAGACTGTGTGCTTTCTTGGATTCATTAACAAGTCATCAGTGTGTGCAAATTTCAAACAAAGAATATGGATACTGTCGTCATCTCACTGTATGATAGCATGAGAAGGGAGGAAGTTTTATATTTTGTCTCCAGCTAACTGTATGTAACTGATCAATTTGGAAGTTTTCAGTTCATGCATTCGAACATTCGTTTCTTGGCGATTATATTTCTTACCCAAACGAGTCGTCTGTGTGGAAAGTCAGGGGAACTAACTGGCAGTATTTGTATTTGTATTCCTTTTTATCACAACAGATTTCTCTGTGTGAAATTCGGGCTGCTCTCCCCAGGGAGAGCGCGTCGCTACACTACAGCACCACCCATTTTTTTGTATTTTTTCCTGCGTGCAGTTTTATTTGTTTTTCCTGTCAAAGTGGATTTTTCTACAGAATTTTGCCAGGAACAACCCTTTTGTTGCCGTGGGTTCTTTTACGTGTGCTAAGTGCATGCTGCACACAGGACGTCGGTTTATCGTCTCATTCGAATGACTAGCGTCCAGACCACCACTCAAGGTCTAATGGAGGGGGAGAAAATATCGGCGGCTGAGCCATGATTCGAACCAGCGCGCTCAGATTCTCTCGCTTCCTAGGCGGACGCGTTACCTCTAGGCCAGCACTCCACATGGCACTGAAAGGGTTAACTCACTGTGCTGTGACAGATCAGCGTGACGTTTAACGGAGACCCAGTGCCGGGCAGCCCGTTCAGCTGCCAGGTGGTGGACACTGCCACCATGGCCATCAGCGGAGAGGGACTGACCGCTGCGCCCGCCAACACAGCTGCCTCCTTCTCCTTCCACCCCCAGGGGGCCAGGGACTTTGAGTTCAGATCCAGGGTTGTCTGTAAGTATTGTGGTGTTTCAGAACTTATGGGGGTGTGTTGTGTGTCATCTTCAGTGAGTTCAGAGCCAGGGTTGTCTGTAAGTGTTGTGGTGTTTTGGAACTTACGGGGGGTGTTGTGTGTCGTCTTGAGGTGCAGTTTGTGTGTGTGAGTGTGTGTGTGTGTGTGTGTGTGTGTTTCAGGTTTCAATTATGTGTAGATATTTCTCCTTCTTCTTCTTCCAGTAGCTTCATAACATCATGAAGCAGATGATTTCAGTCTTACCTGCTTCTGCAGCTCAGGAACAGGATGAACTTATGTTCTTTGTCCTATATTTCATATATTGCTTATCTGGTTTGTCTGCTGGAGCGAATGGTTCATACACACTAAGAGTATTTTCAAGTGTCTTTTGCATTGTTTTTCCGTTCTAATTTATAGGTAGTGTGAGTTTGGATATGCTTCAAAAACACATTTAAAGTTTCTATGACAAAGTGCATTGTAAAAATGCTTATGCGCGCATGTGTGTGTATGTGTGTGTGTGCACTTATGCTTGTCCTTACATACCTGTATGCGTTTTGTTTTCTCTTAATGTGTTTTTATTTATTGTATTTCTCTTTTTATCATGACAGATTTCCCTGTGTGAAATTCGGACTGCTCTCCCCAGGGAGAGCACATCGTTACACTACACTGCCACCCCTTTTTTTTTTGTATTTTTTCCTGCGTGCAGTCTTATTTGTTTTTCCTATCGAAGTGGATTTTTCTACAGAATTTTGTCAGGAACAACCCTTTTGTAGCCTGTGGGTTCTTTTATGTGCACTAAGTGCATGCTGCACACGGGACCTCGTCTCATCCGAATGACTAGCGCCCAGACCACCACTCAATGTCTAGTGGAGGGGGAGAAAATATTGGCGGCTGAGCCGTGATTCAAACCAGCGCGCTCAGATTCTCTCGCTTCCTAGGCGGACGCTTTACCTCCAGGCCATAACTCCACATGTTGTGGTGATGGAATGTCATGTGTTTCGACAGCTCCTTTGGGCCATGATGTTCCAGTCAGAATCACTGGTGATCCTCATACTGGATACAAGGTGGACTATATTCCTGTGGATATTGGTGAGCTCTGTGTGTGTGTGTGTGTGTGTGTGTGTGTGTGTCTATAATGTGTGTCTGTGGAGGTATTCATGTGTGTGTGTGCATATTTGTGTGTGTGTGTTGTGGGGGGTTGGGTGTGTGTGTGTGTGGGGTGTGTGTGTGTGTGTGTGTATGTGTGTGTGTGTTTGGATGTATTCATGTGTGTGTTTATGTGTGTGTGTGTGTGTCTGTGTGTGTTTGTTTCTGTGGATGTATTCATGTGTGTGTGTATGTTTGCGTGTGTGTGTATGTGTTGTGGGGGGTTGGGGGTGTGGGGGGTGCGGTGTGTGTGTGTGTGTGTTTGGATGTATTCATGTGTGTGTGTCTGTGTGTGTGTCTGTGTGTGTTTGTTTCTGTGGATATATTCATGTGTGTGTGTGCATATTTGTGTGTGTGTGTGTGTGTGCATGTGTGTGCAAGCGTGTGTGTGTGTGTGTGTGTGTGACAAGAGATAATAAAAAAAGCATGAGGGGGGAAAATGCACCAAGTAAAAGAGAAAGAGAGAGTGAGAGAGGAAGAGTGGGTGGGTGTAAATTGTGATTTTGATTTGTGATTTGAAGTATTGATTGATCAGATTATTGATGGCTGATTGATTGGTTGGTTGCTGTGTGTGTGTGTGGGTGGACAGGGAGGCACCAGGTGTGGGTGGAGTATGGGGGGAGACCGGTGAGGGGCAGTCCTTTCTCCGTCCCTGTCTTTGACCCGGCCCTGGTGCGTGTCAACAGTGCGGGCAGGGCCTACCTCACCAAACCCTTCACCCTTTACCGTGAGTCTCCGACTGCTCTGTGTGTCTTTGTGAGTCCCTGTCTGCTCTGTGTGTCTTTGTGAGTCGCTTTGTGTCTTTGTGAGTCGCTGTGTTTCTTTGTTAGTCCCTGTCTGCTCTGTGTGTCTTTGTGAGTCGCTGTGTGTCTTTGTGAGTCGTTTTCCGCTCTGTGTGTCTTTGTGAGTTTAACTCCCTGTTCTGTATGTCGTTATGAGTCACTGTGTGTTTGTGAGCTACTCTCTGCTCAATGAGTCTTTGTGAGTCGCTCTCTGCTCTGTGTGTCTTTGTGAGCTGCTGTGTGTCTTTGTGAGTAGCTGTCTGCTCTGTGTGTCTGTGAGTCGTCTGCTGTGTGTGTCTTTGTGAGTTGCTTTGTGTCTTTGTGAGTCTCTCTGCTGTGTGTGTCTTTGTGAGTCCCTGTCTGATCTGTGTGTCTTTGTGAGTCCCTGTGTGATCTGTGTGTCTTTGTGAATCCCTGTGTGATCTGTGTGTGTCTTTGTGAGTCCCTGTCTGCTGTGTGTGTCTTTGTGAGTCCCTGTCTGCTGTGTGTGTCTTTGTGAGTCCCTGTCTGCTGTGTGTGTCTTTGTGAGTCCCTGTCTGTCCTGTGTGTCTTTGTGAGTCCCTGTGTGATCTGTGTGTCTTTGTGAATCCCTGTGTGATCTGTGTGTGTCTTTGTGAGTCGCTGTCTGCTGTGTGTCTTTGTGAGTCCCTGTCTGATCTGTGTGTCTTTGTGAGTCCCTGTCTGATCTGTGTGTCTTTGTGAGTCCCTGTGTGATCTGTGTGTCTTTGTGAGTCCCAGTCTGATCTGTGTGTCTTTGTGAGTCCCTGTCTGCTGTGTGTGTCTTTGTGAGTCCCTGTCTGATCTGTGTGTCTTTGTGAGTCCCTGTCTGCTGTGTGTGTCTTTGTGAATCCCTGTCTGATCTGTGTGTCTTTGTGAGTCCCTGTGTGATCTGTGTGTCTTTGTGAGTCCCTGTGTGATCTGTGTGTCTTTGTGAGTCCCTGTCTGCTGTGTGTGTCTTTGTGAGTCCCTGTCTGCTGTGTGTGTCTTTGTGAGTCCCTGTGTGATCTGTGTGTGTCTTTGTGAGTCCCTGTCTGATCTGTGTGTGTCTTTGTGAGTCCCTGTGTGATCTGTGTGTCTTTGTGAGTCCCTGTGTGATCTGTGTGTCTTTGTGAGTCCCTGTCTGCTGTGTGTGTCTTTGTGAGTCCCTGTCTGCTGTGTGTGTCTTTGTGAGTCCCTGTGTGATCTGTGTGTCTTTGTGAGTCCCTGTGTGATCTGTGTGTCTTTGTGAGTCCCTGTCTGATCTGTGTGTCTTTGTGAGTCCCTGTCTGTCCTGTGTGTCTTTGTGAGTCCCTGTGTGATCTGTGTGTCTTTGTGAATCCCTGTGTGATCTGTGTGTGTCTTTGTGAGTCCCTGTCTGCTGTGTGTGTCTTTGTGAGTCCCTGTCTGCTCTGTGTGTCTTTGTGAGTCCCTGTCTGCTGTGTGTGTCTTTGTGAGTCCCTGTGTGATCTGTGTGTCTTTGTGAGTCCCTGTCTGCTGTGTGTGTCTTTGTGAGTCCCTGTCTGCTGTGTGTGTCTTTGTGAGTCCCTGTCTGCTCTGTGTGTCTTTGTGAGTCCCTGTCTGCTGTGTGTGTCTTTGTGAGTCCCTGTGTGATCTGTGTGTCTTTGTGAGTCCCTGTCTGCTGTGTGTGTCTTTGTGAGTCCCTGTCTGCTGTGTGTGTCTTTGTGAGTCCCTGTCTGCTGTATGTGTCTTTGTGAGTCCCTGTCTGCTGTGTGTGTCTTTGTGAGTCCCTGTCTGCTCTGTGTGTCTTTGTGAGTCCCTGTCTGCTGTGTGTGTCTTTGTGAGTCCCTGTGTGATCTGTGTGTCTTTGTGAGTCCCTGTCTGCTGTGTGTGTCTTTGTGAGTCCCTGTCTGCTGTGTGTGTCTTTGTGAGTCCCTGTCTGATCTGTGTCTGCTTCTTGTGTCTTTGTGTGTGCGATATGTGTTCACTGTCAGGCAACTGAATTACACTGTGGAGAGCGTGTTGCAATAAGAAACCAATTCAGTGCAAGAAAACAGGTGATTGGCCCCCTCCCCCACCCTTCACCCCTCCAACTCCCAATCTCTCTCAGGTAGATATCATTTGTGGCAGTGTTGTTGTCGTATGTGGAGGGAGGGGGGGGGGTGAATGTTATAATAGTAAATGTATTTATGTAGCGCTGAATATTGTTGGGAAACAAACCAAAGTGCTGTCACACCCAACTTTCACACACATGCATAGCTCTGAAACGAAGGGATGAAAAACTAATAGATTCCTCCTGTAAGTAGAAAGCCAGAGAAGAAAAAGGGGGAGAGTATGGAGGAGTTATTTTGGAGACAGGTAGGTTTTAGGGCCAGACTTGAAAGAGCTGAAGAGATATGACAAAGGGGTGTGATGAAGCGTATGAGAGGGCTCATTCCAAGTGCAAGATCCAGAGACAGAAAGAGGAAGAGTGATACAGAAATGAAGAAATGATGCATGTACACGCTACGTCACAAATACACAGGGGAACTGTACTGTATCACATGTACACGTCACAAATACACAGGGGAACTGTACTGTATCACATGTACATGCTACGTCACAAATACACAGGGGAACTGTACTGTATCACATGTACATGCTACGTCACAAATACACAGGGGAACTGTACTGTATCACATGTACAAGTCACAAATACACAGGGGAACTGTACTGTATCACATGTACATGCTACGTCACAAATACACAGGGGAACTGTACTGTATCACATGTACACGCTACGTCACAAATACACAGGGGAACTGTACTGTATCACATGTACATGCTACGTCACAAATACACAGGGGAACTGTCCTGTATCACATGTACATGCTACGTCACAAATACACAGGGGAACTGTAATGTATCACATGTACACGCTACGTCACAAGTACACAGGGGAACTGTACTGTATCACATGTACAAGCTACGTCACAAATACACAGGGGAACTGTTCTGTATCACATGTACATGCTACGTCACAAATACACAGGGGAACTGTACTGTATCACATGTACATGCTACGTCACAAATACACAGGGGAACTGTATCACATGTACATGCTACGTCACAAATACACAGGGGAACTGTACTATATCACATGTACATGCTACGTCACAAATACACAGGGGAACTGTCCTGTATCACATGTACATGCTACGTCACAAGTACACAGGGGAACTGTCCTGTATCACATGTACATGCTACGTCACAAGTACACAGGGGAACTGTCCTGTATCACATGTACAAGCTACATCACAAATACACGGAAACTGTACTGTATCACATGTACAAGTCACAAATACACAGGGGAACTGTACTGTATCACATGTACACGTCACAAATACACAGGGGAACTGTAATGTATCACATGTACACGTCACAAATACACAGGGGAACTGTTCTGTATCACATGTACAAGTCACAAATACACAGGGGAACTGTACTGTATCACATGTACACGTCACAAATACACAGGGGAACTGTACTGTATCACATGTACATGTCACGTCACAAATACACAGGGGAACTGTACTGTATTGCATGTACATGTCACGTCACAAATACACAGGGGAACTGTACTATATCACATGTACACGTCACAAATACACAGGGGAACTGTACTATATCACATGTACACGCTACGTCACAAATACACAGGGGAACTGTACTGTATTGCATGTACAAGCTAATTTACAAATACACAGGGGAACTGTGCTGTATCGCACTGAATTAATAATAATAATAATAATGGATACTTATATAGCACACTATCCAGAAATCTGCTCTAGGTGCTTTACAAAAACGCTTTTGATAACATAAAACATTATATCTATGTTACATACACACACCAAAATGTGACCACACACACACACGCACGTACGCACACACGCGCACACACACATGCACGCACGCACGCACACACACACTGCATACATACATTTTAACATACATGTGTATCTAACAGCTACCCTAACACATACGCACACATAGGCAGGCACAAACTTACATAAACACACGCACACACAATACACATTCATATACATGCATGTAGTTGTGGACCTGCCACAATTGAACTTATTGCTGAGGGAAAAGGTGAGTTTTGAGACGAGATTTAAAAGATGCGAGGGAATCAGAATGACGGAGGTTATCAGGGAGCTTGTTCCACGTCTTTGGCGATTGAAAAGAAAACGATCTGTGTCCATAGGTCTTACTTCTGACGTGAGGTATCCTGAGAAGTCGGATTACCTTCTTGTTACAATACAAACTGCTTACAGTCCTATTGCTACTGTCTTATTCTTCATGCCCTAATAAGGATCAGAGGATTAATTGATTTTTTTTTTTTTTTAATTATCGTTATGTGTGCAGTGGACCAGTCGGTGGCAGGGGAGGGAATGCTGAGAGGGGAAGTGAAGAACCTTGGCAGTGCTGTCCCCTGCGAGATGAGGGAGTGCGGAGAGGGGAGGTGGGAGCTGGTGTTCACCCCCCTCCATGTGGGCACACACACCGTGCACCTCTCTCTGGGGGGGGTCCCCTTGCCTGGTCAGTGGATGTGGCTGTGTGTTGGTTTGTGGAGGGAGGGGAGAGAGAGAGTGTGTGTGTGTGTGTGTGTGTGTGTGTGTCTGTGTGTGTGTCACGCAGTGCATGTGTGTATACGTTTGTTGCTCTCTCACACACAGAGCATACATAAGTGTGCATAAAGTCATAAATAAACATATAATCTCAGACACCATAGAACTCACTGTATGGAGATTTCAGATTTCGTTCCATATAACTGGTCACCTGTGAAATGAAATGCTTGAGAAAAGCAGTGAACAAGACCAGGAGAGACAAGATCAGGAATGAGGTGATACGAGACATGGTAGGAACAAAACCAGTACTACAACACATAGAACAACAGAGGATCAAGTGGTTTGGACACCTCACACGTATGCCTCTGAACCAACCAGCTCTTCGGGCATATAACACCAAATACTCTGGCTGGAGAGCCCAGAGGAAGACCAAGACGGCGCTTGAGCGACTCAGTGGCAGACACCCTCAGAGCCCACGAGATGTCCCTCCTCCAGGCCACTCACCTTGCTGCAGACAGACACCTGTATCTCCCCGTGACGCCCACCGGTACAAGCCGGAAGGAAAAAGTAAAGTAAAGTAAAGTAAGTATAAGTACAATGTATACTAATAATCATTAATACCTATGGTTTATTTCTGTTTTTTTCACAGGGTCACCATTCCATGTGGATGTGATTGACTGCGGGGGGATCTGTGTCAGTGGGGAGGGACTGTACTCTGCCCGCGTCAACACCAAGACCTTCTTCAGCCTTGACCTTCACGGCCTGGACGCCACTGACGTCGACATCAGCATCACAGGTCAATCAGCATGTTTGAGTGGCATGACTTTTTTTGTTGTTTTTGTGGGGTTTTTTTTTGTTTGCTGTCTTGTGATCTGCACTGTTTCAGTGGTATTACAGAAGTAGGTCATATGATGTCATAGAAGTGGGTCATATGACATCACGGGCAGCCCACCACCGTAACTAGTTACAGAGTGAGAAGTAGGTCATATGATGTCATAGAAGTGGGTCATATGACATCATGGGCAGCCATCCACTGAAACTAGTTACAGAGTGAGAAATAGGTCATATGACATCATGGGCAGCCCTCCACTGTAACTAGTTACAGAGCGAGAAGTAGGTCATATGACATCATGGGCAGCCCTCCACTGTAACTAGTTACAGAGCGAGAAGTAGGTCATATGACGTCATGGGCAGCCCACCACCTTAACTAGTTGAAGTAGGTCATATGACATCGTGGGCAGCCCACCACCGTATCTAGCTTTTTTGAGTTTGCACTGCCTGTGTTCAGAAAACATTTCCTTTTTGGATCAGTTCTAATACGCAATGGCAGAAATGTGACAAGAAACACACTTAAAGTAAACATAGAAGACTAAACCAAATTATGGGTATAATTATAAAACCAAATATTTCTTGTAAACTTTTAAGAAATAGTCACTGAAAATGTTCAAAATCCTTTCATCAGAACAGCAGTTTCCTCGACAAAATTTTAGCTTTTCGGTGACCTGGAAAAAAGAGGAAATGGAGACACACATGCGCACACAGTCGTCGCTAAAAATAAGTGGGGAGCCTTCATGAAAATCAGACTTCTTCTTCTTCTTCTTCTGCGTTCGTGGGCTGCAACTCCACGTTCACTCGTATGCACACGAGTGGGCTTTTACGTGTATGACCATTTTCACCCCGCCATATAGGCAGCCATACTCCGCTTTCGGGGGTGTGCATGCTGGGAATGTTCTTGTTTCCATAACCCACCGAACGCTGACATAGATTACAGGATCTTTAACGTGCGTATTTTATCTTCTGCTTGCATATACACACGAAGGGGGTTCAGGCACTGGCAGGTCTGCACATATGTTGACCTGGGAGATTGTAAAAATCTCCACCCTTTACCCACCAGGCGCCGTCACCGTGATTTGAACCCGGGACCCTCAGATTGACAGTCCAACGCTTTAACCACTCGGCTATTGCGCCCGTCAACTCTCCTAGACCAAAGTCAGGTACCCTTTCACAAGTGGATGGATTGAGGAAAATCAGAGTAAAGTGCATTTCCCAAGGACAAAACTCAATGCCAAAACAGGGACTCGAACTCTAACCATTGCTGAACACTGACTCAGAAGTCCATCGCCTAACAGATTCAGCCATGGCAACCGGCTCCCCCCCCCCCCCCCAACACCCCCTCCATACCTCCACCCCATCTCAAGCAAACCTTCCCTATTACGTCACCTTTTTGTCAGCAAACGTGTCATCAGTTGCTCTTTTGAACATATCAAAGTGTTCTTATATCTTCACACACACAGCCACACCCTGGTTCATCTGTCACAGTCCCTGGTTCTAAACAGTTCTGATTAATTAATCAATGTGTCACCTTTTTGTCAGCAAACGTGTCAACAATTTCTGTTATAGAGATGATAAAGTGTTCTTGTGTCTTGTGTCACAGACCCGTCTGGAGAGATGATAAAGTGTTCTTGTGTCTTGGAGAGATGATAAAGTGTTCTTGTGTCTTGTGTCACAGACCTGTCTGGAGAGATGATAAAGTGTTCTTGTGTCTTGTGTCACAGACCTGTCTGGAGAGATGATAAAGTGTTCTTGTGTCTTGTGTCACAGACCCGTCTGGAGAGATGATAAAGTGTTCTTGTGTCTTGTGTCACAGACCCGTCTGGAGAGATGATAAAGTGTTCTTGTGTCTTGTGTCACAGACCTGTCTGGAGAGATGATGAAGTGTTCTTGTGTCTTGTGTCACAGACCCGTCTGGAGAGATGATAAAGTGTTCTTGTGTCTTGTGTCACAGACCTGATAAAGTGTTCTTGTGTCTTGTGTCACAGACCTGATAAAGTGTTCTTGTGTCTTGTGTCACAGACCCGTCCGGAGAGATGATAAAGTGTTCTTGTGTCACAGACCTGTCTGGAGAGATGATAAAGGTTTCTTTGTGTCTTGTGTCACAGACCTGTCTGGAGAGATGATAAAGTGTTCTTGTGTCTTGTGTCACAGACCTGTCTGGAGAGATGATAAAGTGTTCTTGTGTCTTGTGTCACAGACCTGTCCGGAGAGATGATAAAGTGTTCTTGTGTCTTGTGTCACAGACCTGTCTGGAGAGATGATAAAATGTTCTTGTGTCTTGTCCGGAGAGATGATAAAGTGTTCTTGTGTCTTGTGTCACAGACCCGTCCGGAAACCGGCTGAGGTATGGGGTGGGTCGGAGGGGTCACATTTTCCGCGTGGAGGTGGTTCCGGTCGTGGTGGGGCCCCACAGGGTTCAGGTGCTGCTGGCGGGCGGTCACATCCACGGCTCTCCCTTCGTCTGCCATGCCTACGACCCTGCCCGCGTCACCATCACGCACGTCGACCGCTCTGCACGCAGGGGCAAAGAGATTGGTTTTACTGGTGAGGGGTGGTTGTGTGTGTGTGTGTGTGTTTGGGGTGGTGGTGGTGGTAGTGGTGGTGGTGGAAAGGTGTTGGGTGGGATGTGAGTGTGGCACGTGTGTGGGTATTGGTGGGCAGGTGTGTGTTTCTTTTGCTTTCAACATCTGTTCACTAAGTAATGTTAGATGTGTGTGTGTTTGTGTGTTTGTCCTCGTGTGTGTGTGTATGTGTGTGTGTGTGTGTGTGTGTGTGTGTGTTCCTTGTCTTTCTTTCTTTTTTTTTTCTTAATTATTTGTGTATGTTTTTGTGTGTGCTTGTATGTGTGTGTGTGTCTATTTCTCTGTGTGTCTGTGCATGTGTTATCTTGTCTTTCTGAGTGTGTGCGTGCGTGCGTGCGTGCGTGTGTGTGTGTGTGTGTGTGTGTGTGTGTGTGTGTAGTGTACACCTTTGGCCTAGTTTATTTAGAAAAGATTCAGATTTCTACATTTCCGTGTAAAGACTTTTAGTTTTCCTCTAAATGTTGTTAACTACACAAAATCCACATTCGACCGCCAGTCCATTCCTCTCACTGACCACGCTCACACACACAGCCTGACTTTGTGTAGTGGACACATCGGCAGCAGGCTGTGGTGACCTTGACATTGACATCAGCCATGAGGGTCAAAAGGTGAAGACAGGACAGAAGGAGGTGGGAGATGGACGATACCGCTACGCCTTTCTCCCCGGGGAGACCGGTCAGTTTGAGGTCAGGGCTACCTTCAATGGAGACAACATTCCAGGTAATAGCAATGATGATAATGAAAATTACGATGATGTTGATGATGATGATGATGATTATGACAACGATGATGTTGATATTACTGCTGGTAATGATGATGATAATAATAATAACAGTAACAATGATGTTGATAATGATATTGATTGTAATAATAGTAGTGACAATGGGAATGATTGTAATTAATGACAGTAATGATTATTATTATAATAATAATAGTAAAAGTAGTAGTAGCAGTAATAATAAGAATGACTATAATGATGATGATTGTACATATAATGATAATGATAATGATGTAATACTGATGATTATGGATTCAGTTTTAAGGTGTCAGAGCGTGAGGACTTTTCCATATACTCTACACCACATCTGCTGAAAAAACAGAAGAAACGAAAAAACTGAACTTCACTTAAACCCAAAATGCTGATCAGGCCTTGAGACCCTATCCAGGGTTTGTGTAGTGATGGTAATGGTATGATGGTGATGTTAATGAAATAAGATATGTATATAATGGGCTTTTGGCTTTGAAAATAATGAAATGGTGCAGCCATTACAAAGAGTGTGGATGAACCTTGTACTAGCGGTGTTATCAGTGTAGTGTTGACGCCTCTGTGTGTGTGTGCGTTTTCTTCAGTTTAACGTCTATTCATATAAGTGTTTTTAGACGGAAAGGAGTAAAGTAGTGTATAAAGGAAAGGGAATGCATGTGAATATTAGTGTAAAAAAAAGAAGAAGAAAAAAAGTTCATGTTATGTATCAGAGGAAGAGTATATTATAAGAAAAAAGTCTAAAGAGGTTGTGGTGTGTATTGAATGAGTTGTCATGGGAAGGAGAATATGTATATGCATATCAACAAGTATTAACCTACAACAATGTAAATATAAATAACAGTATTAAATATAATACATCAATAATACATGTGTAGTGCATGTGTGCGTGTACGTGTGCATGTGTGTGAGTGTGCGTTCGTGCATGTGTGCATCCATGTATGTGTGTGTCTGTGTGTGCGAGAGTGTGTATGTATGTGTGTGTGTGTATCACTGTACGTGTGTGTGCATGCATGCGTGCATGTGTATCTGTGTGCCTGTCTCTGTGCAGGGTGCCCGTTGCTGGTGAGGGTGGAGGAGGACACGCCCACCTTCATCACCATCAGCTACCTGAGTACAGAGCCCATCAACATCCGCGGAGCTCGCACCAACTTCTTCGTCCTTCACATGGGGGGCACGCACATTGATGCCACTCGCATCTCCATCAACATTGAAGGTGGCCTCACACACTGCATGTGGGGTGGTGGTGCGGTGTGGTGCGGTGCAGCCCGCACGGCTTTGCAGAGGATCCTGAGTGTCTAACCCGGAATGTGGATCGCTGCTTGAGGACGTGGGTGGATGGGTGTAACGGACACTGAACTTGTTCCCCCCCTGTCGCCCCTCTGGGGGGCGCGTGTGTTTGTGGCCTGCATGTGGATTTTTGGTGGGCGGGAATTCCCGAATGCCTGGATTTGACACTTTTGTTGGTTTCCCGGCAGGATGTTTATTAATGATAATGATTACCCATTGTTTGTATTTATCATTATCACTATTATTGTTTATCATTACCCTTATGTACGGTTTGTTTAAAACGTGTATTTTACTGATCAAAATCAACCCCGAGGGAAACTGTTGGGTGTTTGATATTGCTCATGATTAAACCCAGGTATGCACTGTCCAGGTAAAAACCCTGAAGGGGATGGATGCTGCCCCAGGTAAAACCCCTTGTACATGTGTGGCATGATTTGTGTCGCTGGTTAACCCTGTGTCCCGCATGATGCTTGTCGCCCTGGGCTCCTTTCCGTGCAGTGTGTGTGGACAGTTGTGGTCATCCAGGATCGGTCTTCAGTCCCTCCTGAGGACCCAGTCCAGCAAAAAAGGAAGATGAAGTCTGCTTTGTCTGCTTGTTCGTCATACTGGCAAGAGACCCTATGAGTTTGCAGACAGTTCTTTTGTAATCCACTGAGCCTGTAAAGAGAATGACCGTATCTGGTGGTGTAACGGAGGTCAACACAGTGTGTCAATGTCAGTGGTGTCAGCTGTCACAGTGTGTCATTGTCACTTACACCAGCTGTCACAGTGTGTCATTGTCAGTGATGCCAGCTGTCACAGTGTGTCATTGTCAGTGATGCCAGCTGTCACAGTGTGTCATTGTCAGTGATGTCAGCTGTCACAGTGTGTCATTGTCAGTGACGTCAGCTGTCACAGTGTGTCATTGTCAGTGATGCCAGCTGTCACAGTGTGTCATTGTCAGTGATGCCAACTGTCACATTGTGTCATCAGTGATGCCAGCTGTCACAGTGTGTCATGTCAAGACGTCAGCTGTCACAGTGTGTCATTGTCAGTGATGTCAGCTGTCACAGTGTGTCATTGTCAGTGATGTCAGCTGTCACAGTGTGTCATTGTCAGTGATGTGAGCTGTCACAGTGCGTCATGCATGACGTCAGTTGTCACAGTGTGTCATTGTCAGTGATGCCAGCTGTCATGGTGTGTCATTGTCAGTGATGCCAGCTGTCATGGTGTGTCATTGTCAGTGATGTCAGCTATCACAGTGTGTCATTGTCAGTGATGTCAGTTGTCACAGTATGTCATTGTCAGTGATGCCAGCTGTCATGTGTGTCATTGTCAGTGATGCCAGCTGTCATGTGTGTCATTGTCAGTGATGCCCGCTGTCATGGTGTGTATTGTCAGTGATGTCAGCTATCACAGTGTGTCATTGTCAGTGACGTCAGCTGTCACAGTGTGTCATTGTCAGTGATGTCAGCTATCACAGTGTGTCATTGTCAGTGATGTCAGCTGTCACAGTGTGTCATTGTCAGTGATGTCAGCTGTCACAGTGTGTCATTGTCAGTGATGTCAGCTGTCACAGTGTGTCATTGTCAGTGATGTCAGCTGTCACAGTGTGTCATTGTCAGTGATGCCAGCTGTCACAGTGTGTCATTGTCAGTGATGTCAGCTGTCACAGTGTGTCATTGTCAGTGATGTCAGCTGTCACAGTGTGTCATTGTCAGTAGTGCCAGCTGTCACAGTGTGTCATTGTCAGTAGTGCCAGCTGTCACAGTGTGTCATTGTCAGTGATGTCAGCTGTCACAGTGTGTCATTGTCAGTGATGTCAGCTGTCACAGTGTGTCATTGTCAGTGATGTCAGCTGTCACAGTGTGTCATTGTCAGTGATGTTTACTCAGGCATAAAGGCATTGTGTGTGGCGTCTGAGAATCAGGAAGAAATTTGACATGGAATGTGAACAATATAAGTTCCAAGAAATCATTTAGGATTTAGAATTAATTTAGGAACAAAAACAAGGGCAAACACTTCATAAATGGTTAGAACAAATATGAGTTTCAATGCAGGTTGCAAAATGATTCCTTGCTCTTTGATTTCAGTATGAATATTACTTGCTGCATTTGCTGTTTGACTTTACTGAAGTTGATCTTTTCAGAACAACTTCACTGTAAGGTTTTTTGTTTTTTTGTTTTTTTCATTTCATTGTGACAACATTTGAAACCTTACAATAAGTCAATGGAGACATTCTGGACAACCTTTCAAAGAACAAACTACTTTTTTTTTTCCACCAGCCAGTTAGTTTTTCTCCATGAAATTGAGGGATGTTAGAGGAAAAGTGGAGGAGATGTTGCAGTCTTCATGGGAAGCAGATCTGAAAGAACCCACAATGTCATGACATCACATCTTTGAAAACAGTACTGCACACGCACGTAGAACTTCGGTTTCTCTTAGGAAACATCCCACGTCAATTCAAATCAGAATCATTCTGATAAAGTAAATCCATTTGTTTTGGCTCAGAGATTACTGTTTGACTTTAGTTGAGCAGACAATTCACCGCCATCAGCAATTTTATTTGACGTTGGGGAGTCAGGTTAGACGGACCATAATTCACATTGTATTGTAATGAAACTTGACAGCTAAAGCCAACTTTGCCATGCAATAGGAAATTGACGAGCCTTGCTTCCTTGACTGAGTTTGAAGTGAAAAAGTCCACTCTGTTGTTTTGACACGAAACCAATCGTGTGACTGAGAGTATCAAGTCTAAAACCTGGTGCTGGAGAGTTTTTTTTTCACCCAGAAACTTAGTGGTGAAATAGTTTAACTCACTCAGTACGGCCAGTCCTCTCTTCCCCTCCACACAGACCCCTCGGATGTCCAGTGGGTGTCTGAATGACCCAACCTTTAGCTTCCGTCGTCAGAATTGTGGTATTCTTTGTCAACATTCACCTCTTCAGTATAAGAGCCTTCCGCTTGCAATATTTTGATGATGGTAATTGGGTGAAACACTGTTAACGTCATCTCTTTCGCTGTTTGTATGGAGAGAGTTAAAAGACTGGGGAATATAACACTGAGTCAGAAATCTACAAGTGCTGAAGATGAGCCCTGCAGAACATGAACTGGGGACTGTGCTGAAAGCAGAGACAGAATCAGAATCACTTCATTATCTCAGCAATAAAGTCTCTGATACATGCAGGGTCACTAACTAGCATGGAACTTCACAGGTGTTGGCGGTGGTAACATGCCTGCTTGAGAAGCGAGAGAATCTGAGTGCACTGAATCTATCCCCACATGTGCGAGTATTTTCTCCCCCTCCACTTGACCTTCAGTGATGGTCTGGATGCTAGTCATTCAGATGAGAGGATAAACTGAGGTCTTGTGTGCAGCATACACTTAGCACATTTGAAACAACCCATGGCAACAAAAGTGTGTCCCTGGGAAAAAATCCACACAAAAATCCACTTAAATAAAAAAACAAATACACTTGCAGCCAGGAAAAAAAAAAAAAAAATGTGTGGCACTCTCATTCTAGCAACATGCTCTCCCTGGGGAGAGCAGCCCAAATTTCACACAGAGAAATCTGGTCGTTTTTTTTCCCCATCATCTGCACCATTTCAGTGGCATTACTCCCACGCCGCTCATTTAGATTCCTCCATACATGGCCACACCTGGTTTCATCCGTCACAGTTCCAGTGTCGGCAGTCCGCAGGGAACCATTGATGTTAGGTCGCTAGGAGGCCACTCACCAGAGGAGACCCTGCACTGCTGCTGAGTCACTTCGGTGGTGTTCAGTGGTGCCTGTTCTGATTTAACGTACTTAGGACACCACCTACTAAGCCCCCTACTAATGACAATAATGGCTTAGTCGCGGAGTCAGACTGAGTGAGCGTCCCCCCAAGAGCGTCCTCCCTTGGGAGAGCAGCCCAAATTTCACACAGAGAAATCTGTTTTGACAAAAGAGTAATACAGTACAGTTACATGGAGCCCTCAGGACAAAGAGAACAATGAATGCTGGAGAGGGGTGGGAGGGGGTGCTGTTTGTTTTGTGGTGTAGCATGCGAGAGCTGTGTTATCAATGGTTTCTCCAGTCAGTGGGAAATCATTTACAGCTTAGTCTTTTGTGAAGGATTGTGACTCTCAAACTAGGAGGTAAAATTGCACTGGCTCTTAGTGCTGCAGCCTTGTGGACTGGTTGGCCTTTGGGAACCATCCCAACGCCGACTGTCCTAAAACCCTCTTGGCCGAGAGAGTGGAGATGTAACTTGGGCAAGACACTCTCCACTATAATCAAATTTTCACCCAAATAGTCGGAAAAGCAGTTGCTTCCTCTGCTGTTCTGATGGTCATTCAGTTTCAGTAGCTCAAGGAGGCATCACTGCATTCGGACAAATCCATATACGCTACACCACATCTGCCAAGCAGATGCCTGACCAGCAGTGTAGCCCAACACGCTTAGTCAGGCCTTGAGAAAAAAAAAAGAAAAAAAAGGTGAATAGATAATAGATGGTCATTGTCGGACACGACTGACTGTTATATATATGTAGCATGTGATCCCCAAATTACAGTGGTTGGTGCTGTGGGCAGGGGTACTGCAGTGACTGCGTAGTGCACAGTTCAGCTGAAGCGTGTTTGAACAGCCATCAGCGGTGTGTGCAGAACATATTGTCAGAACATGTTGTCACAAAAAGCAGTTTGATAATGTTTCATTTTTGGTAATTGCTTTGTTGTTTCATTTTCTATTTATTTACCCTTGTGTGTTTGTGTGATTCACTGCTCTCTTTTTTATATTTTCTCTCTCTAATATTTAACAGGTGTTTTTTGTTGTTGTTTTAACATATAATGTTTAACATGCAGTGGTATTGTTACTTGCAGGCATTAATTCATTCAACACTAGGGAGTTTACAGCCATGGCAGGCTTGATTGAGATTCAGTAAAAATTAGAAAGTACACTGAAATCCACTAGATTTTCCTTCAAATTCACATGTGTTGAGAAAGCTGGAATTACTGTAGAAGTTAGCTCCCTTTGTTTGCGGTTTATGCAAATGCGGGAACATGGAAAACATTTTGATGAAACAAAGTGGACACCTGAGCAGTGATTGGGCGCAGGGTTGAATGAGTTAACTGTTTGCTAACTGCGTGAAGTGCGGTGTCTGGTGTGCTGTGAGGATGGGTTGAATGAGTTAACTGTTTGCTAACTGCGTGAAGTGCGGTGTCTGGTGTGCTGTGAGGATGGGTTGAATGAGTTAACTGTTTGCTAACTGCGTGAAGTGCAGTGTCTGGTGTGCTGTGAGGATGGGTTGAATGAGTTAACTGTTTGCTAACTGCTTGAAGTGCGGTGTCTGGTGTGCTGTGAGGATGGGTTGAATGAGTTAACTGTTTGCTAACTGTGTGAAGTGCGGTGTTTGGTGTGCTGTGAGGATCTGTGTCCTGTGTTTGTGTTTCTCTCAAATGCTGACCACAACTTGTGCTTTGCTGACCAGGGCTTATATTGTTGTTGGTTGTGATGCTGGATGAAAACAATGGCAATGGATTTAAAAAAATTTTTTTATAGTATGTTAAAGGTCCCATAACCTGTCTCGGCTTTTATAGCATTGAATCCATATCCACTTTGTCAAGGGCTCAGCATGGGAAAGTTGTTCTCAGTCCTCCTATTCCACCCTTTTGACTCTCCTAGACCTTCTTCTTCTTCTTCTGCATTCACTCGCATGCACACGATTGGGCTTTTATGTGTATGACCGTTTTTACCCCGCCATGTAGGCAGCCATACTCCGTTTTTGGGGGTGTGCATGCTGGGTATGTTCTTGTTTCCATAACCCACCGAACGCTGACATGGGTTACAGGATCTTTAACGTGAGTATTTGATCTTCTGCTTGCATATACACACGAAGGGGGTTCAGGCACTATCAGGTCTGCACATATGTTGACCTGGGAGATTGTAAAAATCTCCACCCTTTACCCACCAGGCGCCATCACCGTGATTCGAACCCGGGACCCTCAGATTGACAGTCCAACACTTTAACCACTCGGCTATTGCGCCCATCGACTCTCCTAGACCAAAGTCAGGTACCCTTTCACAAGTGGATGGATTGAGGAAAATCAGAGTAAAGTGCATTTCCCAAGGACAAAACACAATGCCAAAACAGGGACTCGAACTCTAACCATTGCTGAACGCTGACTCAGAAGTCCATCGCCTAACAGATTCAGCCATGGCAACCGGCCCCCCCCCCCCACACACCCCCTCCATACCTCCACCCCATCCCACCCCCCCATTCTGCTGTGGTTCCTTTTTCATGATACTGTACCTTGGGTTTGTTTCTCGGCACCTCTCCTTTAATTTACCAGCCTGTAAGCTGAAGGGAAAGGCAGTCAGAAATGGAATGAAATTATGTCTCTTTGCCGTATTTCAAAGAGTGAAAGTTGTATTTATTGGTGAAGAACAGGTCACCTGATTTGCCACACATCTTTATTTGTGCAGACTGACACACACACACACGTTTATACAGATGCATGCTCGCACATTTACAGATGCTGCTTTGTATGCCCTCTCTCTCTCAGACACACACATGCATATGTACACACATAGATGTTTGTGTATGTCATATTTTCTGAAAAAGACTACTCTTACTTATAATCATAGCTAGTGCATATTCATGCATGCATCCACATGTGCTCACAAGCATTCACATTGACATGCTTGTCAACTTTCATGTACTTGTTTTTCAGTATGCATCACTTGTACAAATCACAGTCAGTTTTAAGCTAGCTCAGTTTTGCCAATACAATGAATAAGTCTGTCATGTAAGCCCCTACCTTTACTTCTGTCCAACATATATCTAATTGTTACCTGTATTTTTGCCATTCTTAAATCCCTTTTTGTATCGCATGCATAGTACTTATAAAGAATATATATATATATATATATATATATATATATTATATATATATATATATATATATATATATATATATATACCTTTTATGATTGTATCGATGAAAACACATATTGTTTTATGGATGTATCCATATATGTTTGTACTTTTTTGTGATTGTATACATAACATAATAATCAAGATTGTATCACTACAGCTGCTTTTTAAAGTTAATATTTATTTTGTCAAAAGAAAACATTCTTTTAATCTGAGATATAATGCAGTGGTATGTTTCTCAGTTTTGTTGATGGCAGGAAAACGTAGAATTTCATTATTTTGACAGGTGTGGTTTGGCTGGTACATTGTTCTGATTATGCTTTGATCAGTATTTTAGTGGTTGAAAATGGTGTGTACGTTTTCTTTCAAAGTTTGCTGATGTGTAGTGCTGTGGTTGATGTGTTAACATAAAAAAAGACTGTGCTGATTTGTAGACGGATGTGGTTTTTTGTGATGTGCGTTTTGTGGTATATAATCTTCGTTTCGACAATTTCATAACAATTTATTTGTGTTGCAAAACAATACTTGATGTTTGAACTGATGGATTTTTATTTCAAAGGCACATTTTTTTGGGGGGGTGGATGGGATGGTGTGTAATGATGTGAATGCCTTTTTCATCGTCGTCGTCATTTCATTCACTCTCACGCAGTCAGTCTACACGTGCTGACAAACAGACCCATCTTCCCAAGGTCCTTATGGTTGCTATGGAGATTGGGTCTCAGTGGAGCTGCGACTGGCCATTGGGCCTGTTGTTGTTAATGCTTGATGCGTGTGCTGACATGTGGATTGATATGTGGATGATGTGTGTGTAGGTTAAGTGAGATCTAATGTGTTGACGTGTGTTGCTATTGCATTGATATGTGGGTGATGTGTGTGGTGTGTGTGTGATCTGATGTGTTGATATGTGTTGTTAGTGTGTTGATAGATAGATACGTGGATGATTTGTGATGTGTATGTGAGACTCACTGTGTTGACATGTGTTGCCAATGTGTAGATTAATATGTGGATGATGCCTGCAGCGTATGTGAGATCTAATGTGTTGACTTGTGATACCAGTGAGTGAACGATGTGTGTGTTGTGTATGTGAGATGTAATATGTTGACATGTGATGTCACATGTGTTGCCATGTGTGTTGTGAGGCGTGTTGTGACACATGATGTGATGTGTGTCATGACGCGTATTATGATGTGTGTTGTGTTGCATGTCGTGATGCGTGTTGTGAAGTGTGTTGTGACGTGTGTCATGATGTGTGTTGTGACGCATGTTGTAACGTGTCGTGAGCTGTGTTGTGATGTGTGTTGTGAAGCGTGTTGTGACGCATGTTGTGGCACGTGTGATGTGACACGTGTTGTGACGTGTGTCATGAGGTGTGTCGTGACATGTTATGTGACATGTGACGTGACACGTATTGTGACGTGTGTCATGACGTGTGTCGTGACGTGTGTTGACAGCGCCCTCAGGGGAACAGCTGGACTCCACCCTGGCACAGAACACTGACGGGGACTACAGGGTGGAGTGGACTCCGAAACAACCTGGTGGGTCTCTGTGTGTGTGTGTGGATGTTGGTGTGTGTGTGTGTGTGTGTGTGTGTGGATGTTGGTGGGTGTGCTTGTGTGTGTGTGTGTGGATGTTGGTGGGTAGTGCTTGTGTCTATGCATGTGTGTGTGTGTGGGGGTGTTTGTGGGGGGCCGGGGGGGGGGTGTTAGTGGGTGTGCTTGTGTGTGTGTGGGTGGGTGTTGGTGGGTGTGCTTGTGTGTATGTGTGTGTGTTTATGGGTGTGGATGTGCTTGTGTGTGTGTGTGTGTGTGTGTGTGGATGTTGGTGGGTGTGCTTGTGTGTTTGTGTGTGTGTGTGTGTGTGTGTGTGTGTGTGTGTGAATGTGTGGATGTTGTGGGTGTGCTTGTGTATGTGTGTCTGTGTGAGAGTGAGTGAGTGTGTGCGTGCGTGCGTGCGTGTGTGTGTGTGTGTGTGAGTGAGTGTGTGGATGTTGTGGGTGTGCTTGTGTGTGTGTGTGTGTGTGAGAGTGAGTGAGTGTGTGCGTGTGTGTGTGTGAGGGAGTGTGTGGATGTTGGTGGGTGTGCTTGTGTGTGTGTGTGTGTGTGTATTGTGTGTATTGTGTGTGTGTGTGTGTATGTGTGTGTGTGTGTGTGTGAGAGAGAGAGTGTGGATGTTGGTGGGTGTGCTTGTGTTTGTGTGTAGTGTGTGTGTGTGTGTGTGTGTTTACATGTGTGTGACATGCTTGTGTGTATGTTATGTGTGTGATGTGCATATGTGCTGTCCAAGTGTGTGTGTGTGTGTGTGTAGTAATAATGATAATGATGATGCGTCTGTGTGTGTTTATGTGTGTTGTATAATTTGTTTGTTGTTTGTTTTTCTCGTTTTATTACAACAGATTTCTCTGTGTGAAATTCAGGCTGGTGTCCCCAGGGATAGCGCATCACTACACTACAGTGCCACCCTTTTTTCTGTATTTTTTTCCTGTGTGCAGGTGTATCTGTTCTTCCTATTGAAGTGGATTTTTCTACAGAATTTTGCCAGGTACAACCGTTTTGTTGCTGTGGGTTCTTTTACGTGCACTAAGTGCATGCTGCATGCAGGACCTCGGTTTATTGTCTCATCCAAATGACTAGCATCCAGATCACCACTCAAGGTCTAGTGGAGGAGGGAAATTATCAGTGGCTGAGCCATGATTCGAACCAGCGCGCTCAGATTCTCTCACTTCCAAGGCGGACGCGTTACCTCTAGGCCATCACTCCACTCTACTGTTAGGGTGTGTGCAGTAATGATGATGACGATGGTGTATGTCATGGAAGGTCGTCATTCGGTGGACGTGCTGTTCGGAGGACAGAGGGTGTCGGGCAGTCCTTTCTACATTGAGGTGTTTGACGTCAGCAGGATTCGTGTCGACAGCTTCTTCAACGGCAATGTGGGGGACGAGGCGGGGTTCTCAGGTAATTGCCCTTAGTTGTTGGCAGGGCAACAAAAGATAGATAGATACTTAGATACATTGATAGATAGATTAGATAGATATGTAGATAGGTAGTTAGTTCTCAGGTAATGGCCCTGAGTTGTCAGTAGGGCAGCAAAAGATAACTGGATAGAAAGATAGAGATAAATACTTACATACATAGATACATAGACAGATAGACAGGCAGATAGCTAGGTAGGTAGGCAGCTGGGTGGATGGATTGGTGGACAGATACATAGATATATAGACAGACAGGGAGAAAGATAGTTATCAGGTAATGGCTGTGTGTGGTCTGTTGGGCTGTCGGCAACAAAAGATAGCTGTAGCTGGATAGATAGATAGGTGCATTGTTCTGAGGTAGGCTTTTTCACATTACCTGGTTTTGTTGACTCACTTGTGTAAACAAAGTGAGTCTATGTTTTAACCCAGTGTTCGGTTTCTCTGTGTGTGTGTGTGTGTCTGTGTGTCCATGGTAAACTTTAACATTGACATTTTCTCTGCAAATACTTTGTCAGTTGACACCAAATTTCGCATAAAAATAGGAAAAATTCAGTTCTTTCCAGTCATCTTGTTTAAAACAATATTGCACCTCTGGGATGGGCAAAAAAAAAAAAAAGAAGAAGCCTAATTATATGCAAACTGCATTTACTGTTATATTTATATTTTTTGTATTCTCTAAACTTGGCACTTTGACCTCTTATTCTGACACAACAACAAGAGGAGTCATTATTATCATTTTTTTGTTCAAACAGGAACTTCTTTTGCTAAGCATGGAATTTTTATTTATTTTTATTTATTTTGCAAACGTTTTGGTGCAGATAGTAAAGAAGGGAAATTACTCTGTAATTAAGGCTAGGGGACTTAATGTATCACAAGTGAGTCTTGAAGGCCTTGCCTCTCTTGTTTGTTTTCTTGTTAACTCATTCTACCCCACAGCCACACGCCTGCTAGAATTCCCCTGGACCAGCGCTACATGATACCACTGCAGAAGAATTTCACTAAAACGGTGAAAATCGATGGAGAATTGTTTTACAGATCAGTTGAACAAAGGTTCGTCTTCATGCTTCCAGAATCTGTAAACAGTTTAGTTTAGAATGCGAACTGTACCAATCAAGAATAAACGAAAATAGAATAGTGTGATGGTACGAGAATACTCGTACCTGGTCCGCAGGGGAAGTAATCATGGTACGAGTTAACTTGAACCTGGAGTAGAGTGAGTTAATTACTGCTGACATACCTCCCAGACAGGGAACTAAAATGATGTTTGCAATAAAAGTTGTACATATATGTGCATTTGAGTACATCACACACACACATGCATACACACAAAAACACTCTCTCTCTCTTGTATTGTACTATACTGTACTGTACTATATAAATATTCTGTATGACCATAATTCTGTGTAACCCCCAGTGCCAGTGATCTTTTATAGCAGAAACATCTCATGTTAGGCCTGGGACAACAGAACATGCTGGTTCTCCACAGTACATATTGATAAGCCTCAGAAGTCCGAAGCTCAGCTGCCCATCATGTATTGAAACACCATAAGGGTGACCATATTCGGCCTCTTCTGAAACAACTCCACTGGTTGCCGATTCAGTCTAGGATTGAATATAAACTGACAACACACTGCTTCAGTGCTTTCTCTGGCTCTTCTCTCTGATCTCCTCACTGTTCACATTTCAACAAAACAAATACATTCATCATCAGACAGTTGTATTTTCCAGGACAAAGTCTTTCAGTCAGTTCTTTAATATTCACCACCACCACTGAGTAGAACTCTTGCCAAATGAATTGACACTCCCAGTCCATTTCTAGCTTTGAACCAAACCTCAAGATTTATCTGGTTGATTGTTGTGTATGTGTGCATGCATATATTTTGTATGTGTGTCATATATGGTTTGCTTTGGACATTGAACTTAGTACTTTTGATGAATTGTCTTGTCATAGTTCGCTTACTTATTTACAGCTTAGTGTATTGTGAAAGACTATCTCTCAAACAAGGACGCAAGATTGCACTGGCTCTTAGTGCTGCAGCCTTGGGGGCAAATTGGCTTTTTGGGACTGTCCCAATGCCGACTGTCCTAAAGGCTTTTTGGCTGAGAGAGTGGGGATGTAAGTTGGGCAAGACACTCTCCACTATAATCAGATTCTGGCCCAGATAGTCAGGACAGCAGTTGCCTCCTCTGCTGTGCTGGTGGTCATAGTTGGACAGGACCAACATTCATTGCGTTATAAAGTGCTAAGGGCAAAATTATTCAGTTAGGCACTATACAAATAAGTTATGATTATTATTGTTATTCAGTTCAGTTCAAAATACTTTATTATCTGCTTCAACCAAAAACAGAAAATTTCTTTAGGCTCTTGCTCTTGTTCTTGTTGTTGCTGTTATTGTTATTATTATTATTATTACTATTATTATATATATATATCTTATTATTTGTGTGACAGTGGACACATCAGAGGCTGGGGTGTGTGACCAGTCGGTACGGGTGGTCAGCCCTTCAGGTGACAACGTGCCGGTCAGTGTGTCGGAAACCTCCGCAGGCTGTTACTCAGTGACCTACCTGCCCACGGAGGGCGGCCCCCACAACATCTTCCTCACCTACAACAACGTGCAGCTGCCAGGTAAATGGTGGTTACACCTGTTGTGATTCATCATCAGACACAAGACGAGAGTGCCAAAGAATCGATAGACAGACAGAAAATACGAAAAAAAACTTAGCTGTATGCAGAGCACAGGAGCAGGAGTCAAGATGGCTGCCGGGAAAAGAGGGCGCTAGTCAGGGATGCACAGGTTAACGGCCATAGCTACTTTCGTTTTCTCCGCATAGGCGGGTAATAGTTTGCACAGGACAGGAATCAGACCCCTGTCGGAGTCTGCACTATTGGTCACAGTAAGTATGCTAGTTAAAAGTAATTTTAGGAAGAAAATTTCCTTTATACCACTCTGTTGTGTTAATATGTGTATGTGTGTGGGTTGTTGTTTTTTTATCTTCATCATAATTCTCACCTCATCCTCATTCATCATCAATATAAAATAAAAACAACTGCCAGGTAACTATGGTTATACCAGATTGTAATGACAGCTCATGTTTTTATCATCCTCATCGTCATCCTCATTCATCCTCCACCTCCACCCCCCCACCCCCCTCCTGTGTTTAACCATCCCCTCTTCTTTTCCTTTGTAAATATTGCTCACCTTTTTCTCTGTTCTTTTTTGTCCCATTTTTTCTTTTCTTTTCTTTTCTTTTTTTCTCTCTGATTACTCCTCACAGTTCTTAGTTTTACTTCTGTCTTGGTTTTGCCCTCTCTTTTCTTCTCCATTCTCTATTTTTCTCCCCCGTGAAGAAGGGCCTAGGGCCCGAAACGTCGGGATACTCTCTTCATAGGACAAGTCACCACCTACAGGTTAGTCTCAACCGTTTTCTCACCTCCCTCATTCATCTTCATTATGAAATGTGAAAAAAGCCACCAGGTAAATATGGTTATGCTACACTTTAGTGACAGATCATGTTTTGTATCATCCTCATCATCCTCATCCTCATTCATCATCGATATGAAATGTGAAAAAAGCTGCCTCATCACTATGGTTATACCACACTGTCGTGAAAGCTCATGTCTTTCATCATCCTCATCGCCCTCATCACCCTCATGTTCATTATTCATCAATATATATATATATATATATATTTTTTTTTTTTAAGCTGCTGGGTAACTGTGGTTGTAACATACTGTAGTGTTAACTCAACCGAGTTGGGTTTTTTTCATCATAATTATCCTCATCATCCTCATTCTCATTCATCATCAATATAAAATGAAAAAATTCTGCCAGGTAAATATGGTTGTACCACATTGTAGTATCAAATCATCATTTTCTCATCCTCAACCTCATTCATCATCAATATAATTATTCTTAAGCTGCCAGGTAACTATCGTTGTACCATACTGTAGAGTTATCGCATGGGTTGTTTGTTTTTTTTGTCATCGTAATCATCATCATTCTCATTCTTTATCAGTAGTCTTCTTCTTCTTCTTCGTTCGTGGGCTGCAACTCCAACGTTCACCATGTATGTTCATGAGTGGGCTTTTACATGTTTGACCATTTCTACCCCGCCATGTAGGCAGCCGTGCTCCGTTTTCGGGGATGTGCATGGTTCTTGTTTCCATAACCCACCGAACACTGACATGTATTTCAGGATCTTTAATGTGCGTATTTGATCCTCTGCTTTTGTATAGACATGAAGGGGGTTCAGGCACAAGCAGGTCTGCACATATGTTGACCTTGGAGATCGGAAAAATCTCCACCCTTTACCCACCAGGCGCCGTTACCAAGATTTGAACCCAGGGCCCCCAGATTGAAAGCCCAACGTTTTAACCACTTGACTGTTGTGCCCGTCATTATCAATTTATAATGTGGGAAAAAAAGCTGCTAGGTAAATACAGTTATACTACACTGTAGTATTAAGTCATCTCCCCCCCCCCCCCCCCCCCCCGCATCCTTATCTTCATTTATCATCGATATAAAATGATAAGAATTTTTTTTTTTTTATTTCAAACCCTGTCAGGTAACTATAATTGTATCATACCATAGTGATAACTCAGGGTTTTTTTTTATCATCCTCATCATCATCCTTATTCATCATACCAGCAACAGCTGTGTTACGATGACTGAATGAATATCTTAATTTATGCATGGTGCATAAAAAATCTGTAACTATGTGTGTGCATGAAAGAAGATTAGAGAGTTACCACTCTTTATTGTTTGTCAACCATTTACTCTCCCGGCCTCATTATTCTTTCATGTCGAGTCAGATAACCATCAAGGCAACCATTTGTTTGTTCTGTATTGTCCGTATATTCTGTTCAGCATATTCAGAACTAAAAGGCTATGTCAGTTTTGAATGAAAACCTAACTTGTGTTTGCACATTTCTTCTGTCATTGCTGCTTTGTGCACATGTCAAATGATTGGTATAAGGACAAGCGCGGAGCTTTCTTTTTGGGGGAAGTATCTGGGTTTGTTCTTATAAACCTTTTTATTTACCTGTGTGCTAGCTGAATTGGTAGCATTAGCAGCATTGACTTGAAGTTGTGTACCATTGTTTATGGAGAGTGTAACATTTGATGACACTGATCGCGGCGTGCAGTCTTCAGTTTCAGTGACCTCCCATAGTAAATAATGAACTGGGTACTTTCCCTTGGCCTGTCCTACAATCAACAGTTGGTATCAAGTCGCTGGCAACCTGCCAGAGTTATTAGATAGTAATGCACGGACTAAATAATCGCATAACATATACACGTTTTTAATCAGACAGTTATCACTCTTTATTCAATTCAATTCAATTCAAAATACTTTATTATCTGCTTCAACCAAAACCAGAAAATTTTCTTTAGGCTCACTTAAAACGCCTGCAGCAACTGACACACCCTTCACTTATCACCATATACACATCTATTATTATGTAAAAAGAAAAACATGTGGGTAACATACTATTACATTCAGAGTGTAACAACTGTGTGTATTGCGTGTGTGCCCGTGCGCGTGCATGCATCGTTTTGTGTGTGCCCACGCGTGTGCACGCGTGTGTGTGCCTGCGTGTTGAGCATATGTGTATGTTTCAATCATTATAAAAAGGAGAATGTATATGCGTGTCATGTCTACAGCGTGTCCGTTCAGCCAGGAGATCGGGGAGGCTGCGTTGCCCCCGGTGTTTGGGGATGGTCTGTTCAGGGGGGAGGAGGACTGCCCTGCAGTCTTCACCATTGACGCCCAGGGCATCCGAGGGGAGCCCACCGTGCAAGTGGACGGTCAGTTCAACAGTGTGGGTGTGTGTATGGGGGGGTGTTGGTGTGTGTGTGGGTGGGGGGGGGATGCTGAGGAGGGGGGATGGGGTGTGTGGGTAAGTATATGTGTGTGTGTGGGGGGGGGGGGGGGTTGGGGGGATTTGTGTGGGTGTTGGTGTGGGTGGGTGGTTGTATGTGTGGGTATGTATGTGCGTATGTGTGTGTGTGTTTGTGTGTGTGTGTGGGTGGGGGGATGTATGTGTGTGTGTGTGTGTGTAAATAGAGGTAAGTCCGGTGTATGTGTGTGTGTTAGTACAGTAGAGGACATCTGTGAGATTTCAAATTTGTACATGTGCATAATGTATCACAGTGCGTGGTTGTGTGTGTGTGTGTGTGTATGTATGTGTGCATGTTTGTGCATGTGTGTGTGTATGGTGTGTGTGCATGTGTGTGTGTGTTGGTGTGCTTGTATTTACATGTGTGAGTAGAAAGAGGTGGGATGAGTATGTATGTGTGTTAGTACAGGATGTTCTAAATTGGTGCATGTGTGTTAAGTATTAGTGTGTGTGTGCACGCATGCATGTGTGGGTGTATGTGTATGCATGTGAGTGTGTACATGCATGTATGTGTGCATGTGCATGCGTGTATGTGTGTGTACATACATGTATGTGTGCATGTGCATGCATGTATGTGTGTGTGTACATAAATGTGTGTGTGCATGTACGTGCATGTGTGTGTGCATGCATGTATGTGTGTGTACATGTGCATACATGGATGTGTGTGTACATGCATGTATGTGTGTGTGCTTGCATGTATGTGCATGTATGTGTGTGCATGTACTAGCATGTGTGTGCATGTGCATGCTTGTGAGTGTACATGCATGTACATATATGTGTGCGTGTGCAGTCATATGAGTATACATGTACATGCATGTGTGTGTACATGTGCATGCATGTCTGTGTGTACATGTTTTTGTGTGCATGTGCATGTATGCATGTGTGCATGTATATGCATGTGTGTGTGCGTGCATATATGTGCACATGCATGTGTGTACATGTGCATGTACATGCATGTGTTGCTGTGTGCGCAGGTCCCAACTCGATGGCCAAGTGCAGCGTGGACCCCCAGGCTGACGGACAGTACACGGTGACCTACGTACCTGTGGAGGTGGGAATGTACGACGTACAGGTCATGTGGAACGGCAAGGAGCTCCCAGGCGAGTCGATGTTTTCACGCTGTTGTGTTTCATTCATTTTTTTGCTGCCCCATCATCTGCACCGTTTCAGTGGCATTACTCCCACGCTGCTCATTCCGAGTCCCCCATACACGGCCACACCCGGGTTCGTCTGTCATGGTCCAAGTGTGAGCTGTCCACAGGGAACCATCGGAGTTTGGTCACCAGGAGGCCACACACCAGAGGAGACCCTGCACTGCTGCTGAGTCACTTTGGCGGTGTTCAGTAGTGCCTGTCATGCTGCTGACTGGTCAGTGTGGGGTGTCCCCAAGGTTCTGGGTTCAAATCCCGGTCTCACCCTTTCTGCATGGAAAATGAAAAAAAAAAAATGAAAAAAAAATCAGACTGGGCGTGTAGTCATTCAGACGAGACAAGAAACTGAGGTCCCGTGTGCAGCAGGCAATTTGCACACTGAAAAAGAACCCATGGCAACATGAGCGTTGTTCTGTGTCAGAATTCTGTGGAAGAGATCCACATTGAGATATATACAAATATATATGCATGCACTCAAGGCCTGACTAAGCGTGTTTGGTTATGCTGCTGGTCAGGCATCTGTCTGGCAGATGTTGTGTGGTCTATAAGGATTTGTCTTAATGCATTGATGCCTCCTTGAGAATGAGAAACTGTGAGATGAGAGTGGAGATCTGTGACAGGTGTGATTGTGGTGAACAGTGGGACAGGTGTGGTGAATGATGTGAACAGTTCAGTGAGCGATCTAGAGAGGTGCAGCAAAAAGTGAAAGAGACAAGGGCCATGAGCTAACTGGTGACTTATGAGACAGCTGCATTGGATGTTTGTGTGTGTGTGTAAGTGTGTGTGTGTGTGTGTGTGTGTGTGTGTGTGTAACAAGTGTGTGTGTGTGGTATGATGGGCTGAATGAGTGTGTATATATATATATATATATATATATATATATATATATATATATATATGACAGTCAGTCTTGTCTGACTGACCATCAGAACAGCAGAGGAGGCAGCTGCTGTCCCAACTGTCTAGGCTTGATTGTTGTGGAGTGTCTTGCCCAAGTTACATCCCCACTCTTTCAGCCAAAAGGGCTTTAGGGCAGTCAGCATTGGGATGGTCCCCAAAGGTAAAAAAAGGGCTTTAGGACAGTCAGCATTGGGATTGTCCCCAAGGGCCAAAAAAGGGCTTTAGGACAGTCAGCATTGGGATTGTCCCCAAGGGCCAAAAAAGGGCTTTAGGACAGTCAGCATTGGGATGGTCCCCAAAGGTAAAAAAAGGGGTTTAGTACAGTCAGCATTGGGATTGTCCCCAAAGGCCAGCTAGCCCCCATGGCTGCAGCTTAAGAGCCAGTGCGAGCTTGCCTCTTTGTTTGAGAGTCGTATTCCCTGAAACCCCCCCCCCCCACTCCCCCCACCCCACCCCCCCCAAAAAAAAAATCAGTAATAGAAATAATGTCATTTAAACACAGAGAGAGAGACAGAGAGAGATACACACAGACACGTGTTAGTCAGTGCTGTGTGTGTACCAGAAAGAGACACACACAGACACATGTTAGTGCTGTGTGTGTACCAGAGAGAGATACACACAGACACATGTTAGTGCTGTGTGTACCAGAGAGAGATACACACAGACACATGTTAGTGCTGTGTGTGTACCAGAGAGAGATACACACAGACACGTGTTAGTGCTGTGTGTGTACCAGAGAGAGATACACACAGACACATGTTAGTCAGTGCTGTGTGTGTACCAGAGAGATACACACAGACACATGTTAGTCAGTGCTGTGTGTGTACCAGAGAGAGATACACACAGACACATGTTAGTGCTGTGTGTGTACCAGAGAGAGATACACACAGACACATGATAGTCAGTGCTGTGTGTGTACCAGAGAGACACACACAGACACATGTTAGTGCTGTGTGTGTACCAGAGAGAGATACACACAGACACATGTTAGTGCTGTGTGTGTACCAGAGAGAGATACACACAGACACATGTTAGTGCTGTGTGTGTACCAGAGAGAGATACACACAGACACGTGTTAGTGCTGTGTGTGTACCAGAGAGAGATACACACAGACACATGTTAGTGCTGTGTGTGTACCAGAGAGATACACACAGACACGTGTTAGTCAGTGCTGTGTGTGTACCAGAGAGAGATACACACAGACGCGTGTTAGTCAGTGCTGTGTGTGTACCGGAGAGAGATACACACAGACACATGTTAGTGCTGTGTGTGTACCAGAGAGAGATACACACAGACACGTGTTAGTCAGTGGTGATGTGTGTTTGTGATGTGTCGCCAAGTTCCCTATGCCACCCGCAGAGAGACATAGAGATACACACTGACACGTGTTAATCAGTGGTGATGTGTGTCCCCAGGTTCCCCGTACCACCCCAGGGTGTTGTGTGGGCGGAAGGTGCAGGTGGTGGGGGGCTGGCAGCACTACATGGATGACAAGGAGAGGGTTCACCTGGTCGTCGGCAAGGAGAAGGAGCTGCCCTTTGATGTCTCTCAGGCTGGCCCAGGTGGGTGTGTTTTTTGGAGGAGGGGGGTCGTGGGGGTGGGGTGGGGGGTTGTGGGAGGGTATGGGTGTGGGGTGTTGGAGGTTTGAGGGTGTATGTGTGTATTGGTGTGTGTGTTTGTGGGGGTGGGAGGATGTTTGAGTGAATTTGTGGGGGTGAGAGGGTGTGTGTGTGTGTATTTCTTGGGGTTGGTGTGTGTGTGTGTGTGTTTGTGGGGGTGAGAGGGTGTGTGTGTGTTTGTGGGGGTGAGAGGGTGTGTGTGTGTGTTTGTGGGGGTGAGAGGGTGTGTGTGTGTTTGTGGGGGTGGGAGGGTGTGTGTGTGTTCATGTTGAGGTGAGAGGGTGTGTGTGTATGTGTTTGTGTGGGTTGGAGAAGGTGTGTATGTGTATTTGTGGGGGTAGGAGGGTGTGTGTGTGTGTTCGTGGGGGTGTGAGGGTGTGTTTGTGGGGGTGGGAGGGTGTGTGTGTGTTTGTGGGTGTGTGTTTGTGGGGGTGGGAGGGTGTGTGTGCTTGTGGGGATGAGAGGGTGTGTTTGGGGGGTTTGGGGGATGGGGGGTTGGGTGTGTGCTTGTGGGGATGAGAGGGTGTGTTTGGGGGGTTTGGGGGGTGGGGGAGGGTGTGTGTTTGTGGGGTGGGAAGGTTGCGTGTGTAAAAAGAAGCAGACAAGCACAATAGACTTGTAAATAAATGGCAGCAGCAACATACCAACAGTAGTTGCTGAGTGTGTATTTTGTGTGTGTGTGTGTGTGTGTGTGTGTGTGTGCATGAATGTGTGCCATAAACCCATACCACATGAGTGCATGAGTTGCATTTCGGTCGTGTGTCTGTTTTGACCAGATTATTGCAATCAGAGTTAGTGAGATGTGTGTCAGAGAGAAAGAAAATCAGGAAGAACACAGGTGAGGGGGGGGGGAGAGTATCAAAAGAGAAAGCTTGTAGTTAATTTGACATGTTCTCTGTTTATGAATGTGTTAGCTTTTTTCTCTGAATTCTGCTTCGTTTCCTTTGTCCCTTCCTTTTGTAACTGAAACAAACCACCCCACCACCCCACCCTCCACCCCCCAACCACACCCCAGAAAAAATGAATGTAAACCTGACAAGATGGCGTGGAGAGCCTTGGCCAAAGGAATGATTCAGCGCTTATAGCTTTTAGAGGCGTTTGATTGGCTGAGAGCGGGCGGGCCCGTCTTTTCACTGTTAGCCGCGCGAAATTTGGCCAAGCAGAGCAAACCATAGGCCTAGTTTGCATCAGTTTGACATGGTAAGTATATGTAACACCAAACATGGAGTATAATACAAACTCCTCCTTTCAGCTGGACTGAGCTGATTGTGTGTTCCACACAGGTAAAATGACGGCCGAAGTGAAAGGCCCCAGTGGACTGATCCCCGTTTCCATTGACGACAGCCAGGTGGGCCGCAGTACCCTTGCCTTCACTCCTGAGGTGGAGGGTGAGTACTAATGTCTGGACAGGCCAGCACAATGGTGGTGGTGGTGTGTGTGTGTTGTCCAATGTACACAACTGGGCTTTTATGTGCAAGGCTGTTTTTACCTTGCCATGTAGGCAGCCATACTCCGCTTTTTTGAGGGTACTACAGAGACAAGGTATATTTTATTTAATATTTTATATTTTATTTCATTTTATTTTATTTCATTTCATTTTATTTTTATTTCTTATTATTTATTGATTTTTTTTTTCTCAAGGCCTGACTAAGCGTGTTGGGTTACGCTGCTGGTCAGGCATCAGGTCAGGCATTAGGTCGCCAGGAGGCCACACACCAGAGGAGACCCTGCATTGCTGCTGAGTCACTTGGGTGGTGTTCAGTGGTGCCTGTTCTGTTTTAACATACTTAGGACACCACCTACTGAGTCCCCTACTAACGACAATAATGGCTTAGTCGCGGAGCCAGACTGAGTGAGCGTCCCTCCCGGCTCGTTATTGTTGCTGATATGTCTGAACCGAATAGCAGAACAAATAGCAAAGAAATCTCACTGCAGTGACAAATCACAAAGTTGTATCATTAGCTCTTTAAATTGTTGCTGATATGTCTGAACCAGATAGCAGAACAAATATCACCACAGAGAAGGTTGTAAACTTCAATGGGTGAACAGTTCTGCAATTTTACTCTGTGTGTGTGTGTGTGTGTGTGTGTGTGTGTGCGTGTGTGTGTGTGTGTGCGTGTGTTTGTGTGTGCGTGTTTGTGTGTGTGTGTGTGTATGTGTCTGCATGTGTGTGCACAAGTGCACTCACGTGTGTTTTGCATGTGTGTACTCGTGTGTGTGTGTGTGTGTGTGTGCATGCGTGCGTGCGTATGTGTCTGCGTGCGTGCACGTGTGTGTGTGTGTGTTTGTGCATGTATATGTGTGCACAGGGGATCACCACATCCACATCTTCTGGTCGGAGGTGGCGTTGCCCAACGCCCCAATCCCTGGGTACGCAGTCCCCGGGATGCAGGACCCCTGCAAGGTGATCCTGACGGGACGAGGACTCAAGGAGGCCACCGTGCATGAGGAGGCCGAGTTCACCATCGACGCTTCACAGGCTGGGGCCGGTCAGTGGGGGTGGAGGTTGGGGGTTGGGGCGTGGGGGAGGGGGGATGTGTGTGTGGGGGAGGGGGGGTGGAGGAAGGCGGGGGTGGGTGGGTGTAAGGGGGAATAGAGGGTGTGGTGGTTTGGGGTTGGGGGGCGGGGGGAGGGGAGTGTGTGTGTGTATGGGATGCATGTGTGTGTGTGTGGGGAGGGGTGGGGGTGTATGTAGGTATGGTGTGTGTGTGAGGGGCGGGGGGGCATGGGGTGGTGGTGGTGGTGTGTGTGTGTGTATGGGGTGTATGTGTGTGTGTGTGTAGGGGGGAAGATGTGTCTGTGGGTTATGTATGTATAAAATTATCTTATTTAGTGCAGTACAGCACAATACAATTCAGTACAGTTCAGTTCGATTCATTTTAATTTTAATTACATATAGTATAGAATAGAATAATACACAACAGTGCAATTCAGTATAACACGGCACAACAGAACACAACACAGTACAGCACAAATCAATGCACAAGACATCACACAACACAGCACAATACAACTCACAACACAGCACAACACAGTAACAATACAACACAAACACAGTACAACGTAAACACAGTACAACACAAACATAATACAACACAAACACAACACAAACACAATACAACTCAAACACAGTACAATACAAACACAGTAAAACACAAACATAATACAACAAAAACACAACACAAACACAGTACAACACAAACACAGTACAACAATACAACACAAACACAATACAACACAAACACAGTACAACAAAGACACAAACACAGTACAACAATACAACACAAACACAGTACAACACAAACACAGTACAACAATACAATACAATACAACACAAAAACAACACAAACACAGTACAACAAAGACACAAACACAGTACAACAATACAACACAAACACAATACAACCACAGTACAACACACAGTACAACACAAACACAATACAACACAAACACAGTACAACACAAACACAGTACAACACAAACACACAACACAAACACAGTACAACACAAACACACAACACAAACACAATACAACACAAACACACAACACAAACACAATACAACACAAACACAGTACAACAATACAACACAAACACAATACAACACAAACACAGTACAACAAAAACACGGTACAACAAAGACACAAACAGTACAACAATACAACACAAACACAACACAAACACAGTACAACACAAACACAATACAACACAAACACAGTACAACAATACAACACAAACACAGTACAACACAAACACAGTACAACAAAAACACGGTACAACAAAGACACAAACAATACAACAATACAACACAAACACAGTACAACAAAAACACGGTACAACAAAGACACAAACAATACAACAATACAACACAAACACAACACAAACACAGTACAACACAAACACAGTACAACAATACAACACAAACACAGTACAACACAAACACAGTACAACAAAGACACAAACAGTACAACAATACAACACAAACACAACACAAACACAGTACAACACAAACACAGTACAACACAAACACAATACAACACACCCACCTGTGACACCCCACCAGGAGAGCCAGGGGTCCAGCTGACAGGGGTGAGGGCGGAGGCCAAGGTGGTGGTGATGCCCCTGGGAGGGGGTAAGTTCCGCTGTACCTACATCCCTGTGGTGCCCGGGGCATACCTGCTGCACATCACCTGGAACAACCGACAGCTCCATGGGTCTCCTTTCAAGGTGCGTTCATTTGCTGCTTCGTCTTCGTCTTCTTCTTCGTCTGCATTGGCTTCTTCTTTTTCTTTGTCGTCTTCTTCTTCTTCTTCTCTCTTCTTCATCGTCATAGTCTTATCTTTTTCTTCTTCTTCATTTGCATCTTATTCACCTTCTTCTTCTTTCATCTTCTACATCATCATCATCATCATCTCCTTCTTCTTCTTCATCGGCATCATCAGCATCATCTCCTTATTCTCCTTCTTCTTCATCATCATCATCATCATCATCATCATCTCCTTTTTCTTCTTCTTCATCATCATCATCATCATCTCCTTCTTCTTCATCATCATCATCATCATCATCTTCTTCTTCTTCTTCTTTTTCTTCTTCTTCTTCTTCATATAACACAACACAGTACAACACGCACAACTCTTCGTCTTCTTATTCTACTTCTACTTTTTCTTCTTCTTCATGAGATGCTTCTTGAGTGTACAGGTGAATGTGATTTGTGTGTTTTTGTACAGGTAAATGTGACTAGAGCATTTGTGTCCAGGTGAATGTAAGTTGCATGTTTGTGTGCAGATGAATGTGATGTGCATGTTTGTATGCAGGTAAATGTGATTGGAGCATTTGTGTGCAGGTGAATGTGATTGATGGGTTTGTGCGCAGTTGAATGTGATTGGTGTGTTTGTAGGTGGATGTGATGCTGTGTTTGTGTGCAGTTGAAAGTAATTGGAGCATTTGTGAATGCAGATGAATGTAAGTGGAGCATTTGAGAGCAGGTGAATGTGATTGGTGTGTTTGTGTGAAGGTAAATGTGATTAGAGCATTAGTGTCCAGGTGAACGTGATTGGAGTGCTTGTGTGCAAGTGAATGTGATTTGATTATTTGCAGGTGAATATGATAGGTGTGTTTGTGTGCAGGTGAATGCAGTTGGTGTGTTTGTGTGAAGGTGAATATGATTGGAGCATGTGTGTACAGTTGAATGTGGTTGGAGCATTTGTGTGCAGGTGAATGTGATAGGAGCATTTGTGTCCAGGTGAACGTGATTGAAGTGTTTCTGTGCAGGTGAACGTGATTGGAGCGTTTCTGTGCAGGTGAACGTGATTAGTGTGTTTCTGTGCAGGTGAACGTGATTGAAACGTTTCTGTGCAGGTGAACGTGATTGGGGCGTTTCTGTGCAGGTGAACGTGATTGGTGTGTTTCTGTGCAGGTGAACATGTTTGGAGCGTTTCTGTGCAGGTGAACATGATTGGTGTGTTTCTGCGCAGGTGAACGTGATTGGTGTGTTTCTGTGCAGGTGAACGTGATTGGTGTGTTTCTGTGCAGGTGAACGTGATTGGTGTGTTTCTGTGCAGGTGAATGTGATTGGTGTGTTTCTGTGCAGGTGAATGTGATTGGTGTGTTTCTGTGCAGGTGAATGTGATTGGTGTGTTTCTGTGCAGGTGAATGTGATTGGTGTGTTTCTGTGCAGGTGAATGTGATTGGTGTGTTTCTGTGCAGGTGAATGTGATTGGTGTGTTTCTGTGCAGGTGAATGTGATTGGTGCGTTTCTGTGAAGGTGAACGTGATTGGTGTGTTTCTGTGCAGGTGAACGTGATTGGTGCGTTTCTGTGAAGGTGAACATGATTGGTGTGTTTCTGTGCAGGTGAATGTGATTGGTGTGTTTCTGTGCAGGTGAACGTGATTGGAGCATTCTACCCCAACAAGGTGATGGTGTCTGGCAGTGGTCTGAACGGTGGTTTGTTGGGTCAGGACCTCGATGTCCGTATCGACACACGGAAGGCGGGGCCAGGTGAGACCCTGTGACATTGATTGACAGATGGTTTTCACAGTATCTGAGAGGACATTGCCCTCTTTTTTGTCTGCGTTTAAAGTAACAGGGGTCTTAGCTTGACTGTGCAGTGTATTAAACACCAAGTCCCTTTGCTTAATGTTTGTTTGTGAGAGAGAGTGTTTGTGTGTGGTAGTGTGTGGTAGTGCATAGGTATGTGTGTGTGTGTGTGTGTGTGTGTGACAATGTAAAGACTGCATGTGGGTGGGTGTTTGCAGACTTCCTTTCTAACTTGCAGGACGAAGGGTTTTCAGTCTTCTCATGCATGAGGCTTTCTGTTTCTTTTGTTTTTTTATTTATTATTTTTGTTGTTGTTATTTTTTTGTTTTGTTTGGTACAGTGCACTTAACATTGAATGGGACATCACTTCTGTATATATATATTTTTTTTTAGAAATATTTTTGTTTATCATGTATTACGCATGTCGACCCAAATAACCACAGAAACAGACGGCAGTAACAACGTGCTGAACATGCCAGTTTTCACTGCATGACTCTGCGTGTGAACTGTGGCGCTGTCGCCATGTGGCCTGCTGCATGATCCCGCTATGTGATGCTGTGTGCTATGCATGTATAGCCTTGCTATGTCTTGAGTCCCACGGCAGGTGCAATGCTAAGTGAGAGGAACAGTCCCTGTTGTTCGCCTTGCCCCCGGCAGGTAAAACCAGGTAGGTGGAACCCCCTCACACTGCTCCGTCAACCTGCAAGGGAGGGACTGGATCCCGACAGTTTTTGGGGAGGTTTTTTGTTTTTCTGTCTGTATAGATAGCAAAGACGCTTCAGTGGTTAAAAGCACAGGTTGAAGTATCTCCGTGTCATAGCTTAGGTTGGAGTATTTCCGTGTCATAGCTTAGGTTGGAGTATTTCCATGTTATAGCCTGGGTTGGAGTATTTCTGTGTCATAGCTTAGGTTGGAGTATTTCCATGTTATAGCCTGGGTTGGAGTATTTCTGTGTCATAGCTTAGGTTGGAGTATTTCTGTGTTATAGCCTGGGTTGGCGTATTTCCGTGTTATAGCCTGGGTTGGAGTATTTCCGTGTTATAGCCTGGTTGGAGTATTTCCGTGTTATAGCCTGGGTTGGCGTATTTCCGTGTTATAGCCTGGTTGGAGTATTTCCGTGTTATAGCCTGGGTTGGCGTATTTCCGTGTTATAGCCTGGGTTGGAGTATTCTCGTGTCATAGCTTGGGTTGGAGTATTTCCGTGTTATAGCCTGGGTTGGCGTATTTCCGTGTCATAGCTTAGGTTGGAGTATTTCCGTGTCATAGCTTAGGTTGGAGTATTTCCGTGTTATAGCTTAGGTTGGAGTATTTCCGTGTCATAGCTTAGGTTGGAGTATTTCCGTGTTATAGCCTGGGTTGGAGTATTTCCGTGTCATAGCTTAGGTTGGAGTATTTCCGTGTCATAGCCTGGGTTGGAGTATTTCCGTGTTATAGCCTGGGTTGGAATATTTCTGTGTTGCACAGATTTCCTTTTTGGCATTTCAGTGAAGAAAATTTTTCTTTTTTCTTTTTATATTGTTTCAGTATTAAGATGCACACTTTGGTTAATGCTTTCAGTGCCAAGCATATTTTAATCCCAGTGACAGCTATTTTCTACATGTCTTTTGATCACAGAGGGTATTAATTAAAATATACCAAAATTCTAGCATATGAACTACTGAAAGAAAGAAAAAGACCCTATACCTTTCTGATCGGAAAATGAACACACTATCCATTTAAAAAAGTCACTGAATTTAATGCTTTTGCGATGGGAAAATTCCTGCAGTGATGCAGTCAGATACTGGAGTGGAGTGATGGCCTAGAGGTAACGCGTCCGCCTAGGAAGCAAGAGAATCTGAGCATGCTGGCTCGAATCACGGCACAGTTGCCAGTATTTTCTCCCCCTCCACTACACCTTGAGTGGTGGTCTGGACGCTAGTCTTTCAGATGAGATGATAAACCGAGGTGCTGTGTTCAGCATGCACTTAGTGCACGTAAAAGAACCCACGGCCACAAAAGGGTTGTTCCTGGCAAAGTTCTGTAGAAAAATCCACTTCAATAGGAAGACAGAAAATAACAACAAAAATCAAAAACAAAAAACTACTGGATAGGAACAGAATTTTCCTTCCCTGGGGCACTCAGTTGGTTAAACAACCCATGTACCCTGGCTGCCAAACTTTCCAGGATCACAAAAAATCAGTCACTCCCATCCAAGGTATAGAATGATGGGGAATTTGTGTGGTTAAAAGTCAGCGGATCCTTATTCTAAAGCGTGTGTTTGCTTAGGGTGAATTCTGACGACAATTGGTTGGGTCTGTTTTTTTCAATAGCATAATGATGATGTTGTGGTTACCTATATATCATGCCTATCTTTGGGACGGAGACCAAACTCTAAGCGCTGTACAAACACGGAGTCATTTTCGCATGAGTGAAAGATCCAAGCGTCGATTTGTTTTGGGAAACAATGAAACCAAATTTAAGGGGAACTCTGTCACAACAGAAGAGAAACAGAAGACAACACTGGTACTGTTTTCCTGGCAGCATTTACATGTTTCATAGGTAATTGTAAGCAGTGTAGAGAGAGATGGGGAAAAGTGGTGGTGGTTGTCTGTTGCCATGCCGACGATGAAGGGCAGTGTAGAGAGAGAGGGGGAAAGTGGTGGTGGTGGTGCTGTTGCCATGCCGACGATGAAGGGCAGTGTAGAGAGAGAGGGGGAAAGTGGTGTTGGTGGTGCTGCTGTTGCCATGCCGACGATGAAGGGCAGTGTAGAGAGAGAGGGGGAAAGTGGTGGTGGTGGTGCTGTTGCCATGCCGACGATGAAGGGCAGTGTACAGAGAGAGGGGGAAAGTGGTGGTGGTGGTGCTGTTGCCATGCCGACAATGAAGGGCAGTGTAGAGAGAGAGGGGGAAAGTGGTGTTGGTGGTGCTGCTGTTGCCATGCCGACGATGAAGGGCAGTGTAGAGAGAGAGGGGGAAAGTGGTGGTGGTGCCTGTTGCCATGCGACATGAAGGGCAGTGCTCTTGGCCATTGCGCTAACCTGAGGGCACAGTTGTAGAGGAGTCGGAAGTTGTGGTTTGCCGTGCCAATTCCTGTCTGATGAAGGGACAGATTGAGAAAGTAATGATGTGTGTGTGTGAAGGGAAAAAAGCAGAAAGTTAAAGTGGTGTCGTGCGTTGCCACACCGACAAAAGGCATATAAGAGCACAGAACCACAACACATTGGTGCCGTTCAGCCAACCCACGAATGAAGCACAGAGAAAAGCACAGACAAATCCGCTAGAGTCTGCGTTGCCTGACCAGCGTTTAGGGCATGAGTCAATGAGAAGGGTGGAAAGTGAGTGGATGGTGCGTGACCAGCCTAGGATGCAAGGAGTTAGAGAGAATGAAAGAGTGTCTGTGCAGCCCCTTTGTGCCAATGCCATGGACATAAGGGCAGTGATATGTAGTGGAAGGTCTGTGGGCAAGAGTCTGAGTGGTGGTGCCGTTCATGCCGCGAATTTCAAGGACCAGTGTAGCATGGGCAGGTGTTGTGAGGGGGTTCCACTCCACATGTTCTGTTCTCCTAACTCCTCTGGCTGTCTGCTGCTAACACTTGGTGCACAGTGCTGTGCAGGTGTCGTGTAGTTTGATGTTCTTGCTCACCTATATTCACCTACACCTGTTCTGCCTGTCAGAGTAAACTAGTTATTTGGAGAAAAATGTACCACTTGACCCTGTGTTTTTTGTTGTTGTTTTTGATAATGAGGATAACAAAATATTCAGCATGTAATCAGTATACAAAATGGTCCACATTCAGCAAATGTGTGCTCACTCACACACACACACACACACACACACACACACACACACACACACACACACACACACACACACACACACACACACACACACACACACCTGCACACACACACACACACACACACACACACACACACACACACACACACACACACACACACACCAGCACACACACTCACTCATACACACACACACACGCAACGCAACGCAAGCAACGCAACGCCACGCCACGCCACGCCATGCCACGCACGCACGCATGCATGCACGCACGCACGCAGACCTAGAGTCTTCAGTGAACTTGTACATCAGTGTTTAGGCTAAACATGGAAAGTCAACTGCAACATGTTTGTGTCTGGAAACCAGCATAGAGGGAATGGTGCGTGACACAGCTAGGATGCAAGGATTAGTCAAGATAAACGGAGGTCCCATGTGCAGCACCCACTTTGTGCACAAAATAAGAACCCATGGCAACAAAAGGGTTGTCCTCTGGCAGTGGAGTGATGGTCTAGTGGTAACGCGTCTGCCTTGGAAGCAAGAGAATCTGAGTGCGCTGGTTCGAATCACGGTTCAGCCGCTGATATTTTCTCCCCCTCCACTAGACCTTGAGTGGTGGTCTGGACGCTAGTCATTCGGATGAGACGATAAACCGATGTCCCGTGTGCAGCATGCATTTAGCGCACGTAAAAGAACCCACGGCAACAAAACGGTTGTTCCTGGCAAAATTCTGTAGAAAAATCCACTTCAATAGGAAAAACAAATAAACTACACGCAGGAAAAAAAAAAAAAAAAAAGGGTGGCACTGTAGTGTAGCGACGCGCTCTCCCTGGGGAGAGCAGCCCGAATTTCACACAAAGAAATCTGATGTGATAAAAAGAAATACAATACAAATACAAATTGTGTTGAAGAAATCCACTCTGATAGATACACAAATATATATGCATGCAGTCAAGGCCTAAGATTGTTGAGTTGTACTGCTGGTGGGTGTTTGCTTAGCAGATGAGGTATAGATGTATTGATTTTTCTGACACCTTGAGAAACTGAAGCTGTATATTGATCAGAAATAGAACAACAGACTACCTGTGATGGTTGTTGTCAAGGAATTTTATAGATCCTCCATAGTAGACAGTGATTGTGACTGTCGTCACATGTATGTCTAATGCGATGTTCATCTGTATTTCAGTGTAGGAATTGTATTGCATTGTGTACACTGTAACCGAGACTGCATTTTCTGTTCCTTTCTCCGTGCTGTGTGAACTAACTGGAATGGACAGTACTTTGAGCACTGAGTTCTGACTCACCTGTTTGTGGGTTTTTTGGACATTCTCTTCTCTTTCTGGGTTATTTATTGATGTAAAATTGTAGTCAGTAATCTTTCTTACACCTGAATTATTGATGATCAACAACTGTCATAATGTATGTGTGGTTCTGTTTTTGAAGACTAGGTCAAGGAGGTCTTTGTGTGTGGGATATTCTTCAGGACTTGTGTTTTGAATTATAGTTCACTTCAGCAGTGTGCTTTGTTGTTTGATTTGTTCTTTTCCACCCCCCCTCAGCTGTTGGTGTTTTTTTTTCTTTGACAGGTTTGTGTGTGTGTGTTTGTGTGTGTGTATGTGTGTGTGTGTGTGTGTGTGTGCGTGGTTTCAGGGGAGCTTACTGCTCTGGTCTTTGTGATGGATGTTGTGTATGTGTGGTGTCAGAGGGGCAAACTGCTTCTAGTCTCCATGATATTATGCATGTGTGGTTTTCAGGGGAGCTAACTGCTTCTAGTCTCCATGATAGAGGTTGTGTGTGTGGTTTTCAGGGGAGCTAACTGCTTCTAGTCTCCATGATAGAGGTTGTGTGTGTGGTTTTCAGGGGAGCTAACTGCTTCTAGTCTCCATGATAGAGGTTGTGTGTGTGGTTTTCAGGGGAGCTAACTGCATCTAGTCTACATGATGGATGTTGTGTGTGTGGTTTTCAGGGGAGCTAACTGCTTCTAGTCTACATGATGGATGTTGTGTGTGTGTGTGTGTGTGTGTGGTTTTCAGGGGAGCTAACTGCTTCTAGTCTCCATGATAGAGGTTGTGTGTGTGGTTTTCAGGGGAGCTAACTGCTTCTAGTCTCCATGATGGATGTTGTGTGTGTGGTTTTCATGGGAGCTAACTGCTTCTAGTCTACATGATAGAGGTTGTGTGTGTGGTTTTCAGGGGAGCTAACTGCTTCTAGTCTCCATGATAGAGGTTGCGTGTGTGGTTTTCAGGGGAGCTGACTGCGTACTGCATGGGTCAGAGCAAGGTGGCGGTGTGCGAACTGGAGGACTTCAATGACGGCACGTTCCGTCTGATCGTGCGACCTCAGGAAGTCGGGCAGCACATGCTGCAGGTCAAGTACGGAGGGGAGCACGTGCAGAGTGAGTTTTTTCGGTCTGTCTGTCTGTCTGTGACTGTTCATTCATTCTTTTGTTTAATGTCTTTTCACTGTAAGTGATATTAGATGAGGGAAGGAAAAAAATCGAGGGGGTGGGGGGTGGGGGAATTACTGTGTACGCATACAAGTAAGTGAAAGTGTGTGTGTGTGTGTGAAAAGTCTGTGACTGTGTGTGTGTGTGTGTGTGTGAAAAGTCTGTGACTGTGTGCGTGTGCGTGTGCGTGTGTGTGTGTGTGTGTGTGTGAAAAGTCTGTGACTGTGTGTGTGTGTGTGTGTGAAAAGTCTGTGACTGTGTGTGTGTGTGTGTGTGTGTGTGTGTGTGTGAAAAGTCTGTGACTGTGTGCGTGTGTGCGTGTGTGTGTGTGTGTGAAAAGTCTGTGACTGTGTGTGTGTTCATGTCAACACATGCTGCAGGTCAAGGATGGAGGTGGGTATGTGCAGAGTGAGTTTTGCCGCTTTTCTTGGTCTGTCCGTCAGTCTGTCTGTCTGTCTTTGACTGTGTGTGTGTGTGTGTGTGTCCATGTCAACACATGCTGCAGGTCAAGTATGAAGGGGAGCATGTGCAGAGTGAGTTTTGCTTCTTTGCTTGGTCTGTCAGTCTGTCTGTCTGTCTGTCTGTCTGTCTGTGACTGTGCCTGTGTGTGTGTGTCCATGTCAACACATGCTGCAAGTCAAGTACGGAGGGTGGCATGTGCAGAGTGAGTTTTGCCGCTTTTCTTGGTCTGTCAGTCTGTCTGTCTGTCTGTCTGTGACTGTGCCTGTGCCTGTGTGTGTCCATGTCACCACATGCTGCAGGTCAAGTACAGAGGGGAGCATGTGCAGAGTGAGTTTTGCTGCTGTATCTGTGTGGTTACAGGGAGATAATAAAGTATTGTGAATTGTGTATCTGTGTGGTTACAGGGAGACAACAAAGTATTGTGAATAGCATACCTGTGTGGCTGCAGGGAGGTAACAAATTATTATATACCTGTGTACCTTGCAGACAGCCCCTTTGCCTTCAAGGTGGGCTCCCTGCCGGATGCCAGCAAGGTGCGAGTGAGTGGGCCAGGTGTGGAGCATGGCATCCTGGCCACCTACCAGAGTCGATTCATGGTGGAGACACGCGGCGCCGGTGCCGGCCAGCTGACCGTCAGAGTCCGTGGACCTAAAGGTGAGCCTGCCTTTCTTATCATGGTGAAAGGTGAGTGTGTCTTTTTACCTGGGTGAAAGGTGCGTCTATCTTTCTTACCTTGGTGAAAGATAAATTTTCCTTTTCCCTTTGGTAAAAATTATACTGTCTGCCTCCTCCTTTTGTGAAAGGTAAGTCTGCCTTTTCCCTTCATGAAAGATGAGTCTGTCTTTTCCCTTGGTGAAAGGTAAGTCTTCCTTTTGTGTTGGTTAATGGTTGGGTGTAAAAATGGGAATAAGAAAGACAGCGGCAACAGAAGGTGTGACTTGTACTGGGCTGAGTGGGCCTTTGAACAAATTGGTGGAATAGTTAAATGTGAGTATTTTTGTTGGCCTTAATTAACAGATTTCCCCTTCTTTTTTCTCTTGGGATAGTTTGCAGACCTCAGTGAGTGGCTAAGCTATACTGTGCATTCACCAGTGTGACTGATAACATTGTAATTTAGCTCGTACTAACCAGAAAACTTTGTTACCTGTGCTAAATGTTTTATAACCCCACCTGTTGCCATCCCTCGTCACAGGTGCCTTCCAGGTGGAGATGTACCGTGACAGCCAGAAGGACCGCACCATTCTGTGTCGCTACGACCCCTCCGAGACCGGCCTCTACATCGTGTCGGTGCGCTGGTCGGGGACAGATGTGCCTGGCTCCCCCTTCCACATACACATTCTCGACACGCAGGCTGAGCTGGAACACGTGTTGAACGAACAGTCCTTCCAGGGCGCGGCCTTTAACACCACACGTGTCGGCAGCGGCTACGGGGGCAAGTGGAATTAGTGGGTGGGGACAATATCGCACGGCACAGCGCGGCACCGGTGGGTGGAGAAGTTTGGGGTTGGGGTTGTGGAAGTGTAGGTTTAGGGTTTGGAAATATTTGGGTCGGCAGTGACTACAGCAAGTGGACGTAGTGCATGGGGGTTATATCGCACATCCGATAGGTGGAGAAGTATGGGGTTCAAGGTAAGGAGGTATGGGGTTAGGGTTTGGAAGTACATTGTTAGGGTATGGAAGTATGGGGTTAGGAAAGTTTGGGGTAAGGTGCAGAAGTATGGGTTAGGGTGTGGAAGTGTGGGTTAGGGTGTGGAAGTGTGGGTTAGGGTGTGGAAGTGTGGGGTTAGGGCATTGAAGTATGAGGTTAGGTTGTGGGAGTATGGGGTTAGGGTGTGGAGTGTGGGTTAGGGTGTGGAGTGTGGGTTAAGGTGTGGAGTGTGGGTTAGGGTGTGGAAGTGTGGGTTAAGGTGTGGAAGTGTGGGTTAGGGTGTGGAAGTGTGGGTTAAGGTGTGGAAGTATGGGGTTAAGGTGTGGAAGTATGGGGTTAAGGTGTGGAAGTGTGGGTTAAGGTGTGGAAGTGTGGGTTAAGGTGTGGAAGTATGGGGTTAAGGTGTGGAAGTGTGGGTTAAGGTGTGGAAGTATGGGGTTAAGGTGTGGAAGTATGGGGTTAAGGTGTGGAAGTGTGGGTTAGGTGTGGAAGTGTGGGTTAGGGTGTGGAAGTGTGGGTTAAGGTGTGGAAGTATGGGGTTCTGGTGTGGAAGTATGGGGTTAAGGTGTGGAAGTGTGGGTTAAGGTGTGGAAGTGTGGGTTAAGGTGTGGACGTATGGGGTTAAGGTGTGGAAGTATGGGGTTAAGGTGTAGAAGTGTGGGTTAAGGTGTGGCAGTATGGGGTTAAGGTGTGGAAGTGTGGGTTAAGGTGTGGAAGTATGGGGTTAAGGTGTGGAAGTGTGGGTTAAGGTGTGGCAGTATGGGGTTAAGGTGTGGAAGTGTGGGTTAAGGTGTGGAAGTATGGGGTTAAGGTGTGGAAGTATGGGGTTAAGGTGTGGAAGTGTGGGTTAGGTGTGGAAGTGTGGGTTAAGGTGTGGAAGTGTGGGTTAGGTGTGGAAGTATGGGTTTAAGGTAAGGAAGTATGGAATTAGGGTGTGGAAATATGGGTTGTGCAGTGGCTACAGGGGCCAGTAGACGTAGTAGTCGGCGAAAAACACAGCCAGGGCGTGGAGAAGTATGGGGTGGATTGCCTTGACATTGAGAATGAATAGTGTGCAGGGTGTCTTCCTGGAAAGGCTATGGTAGAAATGATATAGTAATGGAAAATCTGTTAGTTAAATTTTACAGCCTATTGGCTTAGACCCATATGGTCAAGTTGCTTAGTGCTGGGGGCTTGGAAAATAGTTGTTGTGGTGAACTGTATTTAGTGTGTCTCTTGCAAGTGCTACGGTTGTGTTTATAATAATGACACGCCTTCCTTCTAATGTTAGCAATGCACAGGCTGCCTTCTTGAAAGGGTTAGATGCTAATGATAATTTCTGTATGAGTGTCGGGGTAATGATTATCCATGGAATGCCTTGCTTGCAAGATGATCATACAAATGTGGGTTGCCTTTCTCAGAGTTCTGCTCTGGTTGCTTGAATTTTGAAGCTTGGAGATTACAAAGGTTTGGAATTATGTCCATATCTGCTGCATGATGTTAGGATTTGTAGAGAATGCTCTTGTCATTTTGTCATGTGAGGTTGGCCAAAAGCAAAACGCAAAAATCTTGGTTTTCTGTGATCTTGGGTTAGTTTTGGTTTACAGTTGTATAGGAACACTAGAGATGTTTTGCTGTTTTCATTCTTTTATTATGTCTGTGGAACATGCTGACAGATAAAAGCATGTACACATGGGCATGTAATGTTTGTACATCTGAAGTAAGCTGACGTTCTTCATTGTAGCAGTGTTATCAGTCAGCATAAAGTATACTCAGCTTCTTTTTTTTCAGTGATAATGCTCTGCACCATTAGAGTGCCACAAATCTTGAGGCTTTTTGTTTTAGCAGTAAACAAATGCATTTATGGCAGAATTGTGTTCACAAGTTGTTTGTTTGCTTGTTAATGTGTGTTCACACATTTGTGAAAGTGTGCATGTCTGTTATGTTACAGTGTGAATGTCTGTTTCAGTGTGTACAACTGTTACAGGTTAGTTGTCATGTCTGTGACTAGCTTGCCTTATCTGTGTGCACGTGAAAACTTTGATGGAAAAACACATTGATAAATAAACACCCATTTCCCCCCTCTAGCTCCATGTGTGTGTGATGCAGCAGAAATGTTTACAGTCCCATATCATTAAAGTAAGGCTGGTAAAGATGGGTGTGTCGGGTCAGGGGCATAGCCCTTGCTATGGTAAAGATGGACTGGGAACTTACAGCAAGTTTGTCCTGTAGATCCTGGCTGTACTGGACACATGAACTGGATCTGTATGTAGGAATCAGTATCTGCACAGAGGAATGACATCACAGTATGTTCGGCCTACGAGGTTTTTGTGGCAGAAAAGAAAATGGCAAAAAGTCAGAAACCTGCTGGCAGTTTGATTGTGGGAGGGGGCTGCTGTAAGTCAGTGTTTAGTTTGTTTTTGTTGTTCTGTTTCTGGTGTGTTGATGTTCAGATGTCTAATATTATCAGAAGGCACTAATGCGGTGGTGGTGGCGGTGGTGGTGGTGGTAGTGGTGGCAGAACAGAGGATTGAATACCCGACAACACAGTGTGTCAAACCCTCTCCCCCTTTGGGCCAGGTGTGTCTCCACACTGTTCTGTACGAAGGGGTGCTGTGCTGTGGTTGTATACCACACAAAGCATTAAATAATAATAATAATGGTATTTATATAGCGCTGAATCTTGTGCAGAGACAAATCAAAGCGCTTTCGCACCAGTCATTCACACGCATGCATAACTCTAAAACTGTAGAAACTAAAGACAAGGAAGAGGCAGGCAAGGGAGGCTATTTTGGGAAGAGGTGGGTTTTAAGGCCAGACTTGAAAGACCTGAGTGTGGAGACTTGACGAAGCGAAAGAGGAAGTTCATTCCAATTGCAAGATCAAAGACAGAGAAAGAATGGCGGCCAACAGTCGAGTGTTTGAATCTGGGTATGTGTAAACAGAGTGGATCCGAAGCCGATCGTAGTGAGCGAGATGGAGTGCAGAGGTGAAGGCAGCCGCAGAGATAGGAAGGGGCAGTTTTGTGAATACATCTATAACATAGAGTGCTGATCTTGCACTTTATTCGGTGTGAGACAGGGAGCAATAGGCTGTACAATATTTCCACCTGGCCACAAGCTTGTGTAACCGTATCACTTGTATGTATATGACTGTGCATAATATGTTTCTTTTCCTTTTAGACCACATAGCGTACATATGTGGAGCATAATCATAAACTGTCATAATCAGATTGCAATGCCTGTATTCTTGATATGTGAAAGCACTGACTGCTGTCATAATCAGATTGCAATGCCTGTATTCTTGATGTGTGAAAGCACTGACTGCTGTCATAATCAGATTGCAATGCCTGTATTCTTGATATGTGAAAGCACTGACTGCTGTCATAATCAGATTGCAATGCCTGTATTCTTGATATGTGAAAGCACTGACTGCTGTCATAATCAGATTGCAATGCCTGTATTCTTGATATGTGAAAGCACTGACTGCTGTCATAATCAGATTGCAATGCCTGTATTCTTGATATGTGAAAGCACTGACTGCTGTCATAATCAGATTGCAATGCCTGTATTCTTGATGTGTGAAAGCACTGACTGCTGTCATAATCAGATTGCAATGCCTGTATTCTTGATATGTGAAAGCACTGACTGCTGTCATAATCAGATTGCAATGCCTGTATTCTTGATATGTGAAAGCACTGACTGCTGTCATAATCAGATTGCAATGCCTGTATTCTTGATATGTGAAAGCACTGACTGCTGTCATAATCAGATTGCAATGCCTGTATTCTTGATATGTGAAAGCACTGACTGCTGTCATAATCAGATTGCAATGCCTGTATTCTTGATATGTGAAAGCACTGACTGCTGTCATAATCAGATTGCAATGCCTGTATTCTTGATGTGTGAAAGCACTGACTGCTGTCATAATCAGATTGCAATGCCTGTATTCTTGATATGTGAAAGCACTGACTGCTGTCATAATCAGATTGCAATGCCTGTATTCTTGATATGTGAAAGCACTGACTGCTGTCATAATCAGATTGCAATGCCTGTATTCTTGATATGTGAAAGCACTGACTGCTGTCATAATCAGATTGCAATGCCTGTATTCTTGATGTGTGAAAGCACTGACTGCTGTCATAATCAGATTGCAATGCTTGTATTCTTGATGTGTGAAAGCACTGACTGCTGTCATAATCAGATTGCAATGCCTGTATTCTTGATGTGTGAAAGCACTGACTGCTGTCATAATCAGATTGCAATGCCTGTATTCTTGATGTGTGAAAGCACTGACTGCTGTCATAATCAGATTGCAATGCCTGTATTCTTGATATGTGAAAGCACTGACTGCTGTCATAATCAGATTGCAATGCCTGTATTCTTGATGTGTGAAAGCACTGACTGCTGTCATAATCAGATTGCAATGCCTGTATTCTTGATGTGTGAAAGCACTGACTGCTGTCATAATCAGATTGCAATGCCTGTATTCTTGATGTGTGAAAGCACTGACTGCTGTCATAATCAGATTGCAATGCCTGTATTCTTGATGTGTGAAAGCACTGACTGCTGTCATAATCAGATTGCAATGCCTGTATTCTTGATATGTGAAAGCACTGACTGCTGTCATAATCAGATTGCAATGCCTGTATTCTTGATATGTGAAAGCACTGACTGCTGTCATAATCAGATTGCAATGCCTGTATTCTTGATGTGTGAAAGCACTGACTGCTGTCATAATCAGATTGCAATGCCTGTATTCTTGATGTGTGAAAGCACTGACTGCTGTCATAATCAGATTGCAATGCCTGTATTCTTGATGTGTGAAAGCACTGACTGCTGTCATAATCAGATTGCAATGCCTGTATTCTTGATGTGTGAAAGCACTGACTGCTGTCATAATCAGATTGCAATGCCTGTATTCTTGATGTGTGAAAGCACTGACTGCTGTCATAATCAGATTGCAATGCCTGTATTCTTGATATGTGAAAGCACTGACTGCTGTCATAATCAGATTGCAATGCCTGTATTCTTGATGTGTGAAAGCACTGACTGCTGTCATAATCAGATTGCAATGCCTGTATTCTTGATGTGTGAAAGCACTGACTGCTGTCATAATCAGATTGCAATGCCTGTATTCTTGATGTGTGAAAGCACTGACTGCTGTCATAATCAGATTGCAATGCCTGTATTCTTGATGTGTGAAAGCACTGACTGCTGTATTTTTGTTGTTGTTTTGATTTGTTTTAACAGAGACTGTCTCAGTGAAACTGTGCCGTTCAACACAGTTAGCTTAGCTGTTGGTTGTGTCTCACAAATAAAAGATTTTATTCCAGTACGTTTTACTTGATGAATATACCAGCAGCAATATTCCTTGTTACATGGCTTTCTTTACCAGCAGTGAATCAAAACTTGAAGAAACATTGCTACTGCCAAAGCTTCTGATTTTTTTTTTTTCTGATAATCTTTTCACACTGCTTTGTGTTTGTAATATGCTCTAATGTTTTGTAATATGCTCTAATGGTCAACATTCAACTACCATTTTTAAAGCAGAACTATGTTGTTTTTAAAGATATTAACCTTGTGTTTTTACAAATTTACCATTCACTGATGTAACATATCAACTGATTTTGTCCCTTTCTGTTTGAAAAGGGTCAGTTTATTGACATGAAGCTGTATATATTGGGTAAATCGTATGTATATTAGTATACTCTTTGTTATCTTACACACTTACTTACACAATTCTATTAACCAATGGACTTATGTTTTCAGTACCATTTTTTATGCACTTTGGAGTTATGTGGATCTGCTGTACCTTTCTGCCTGGTGATTGTGTCATGAAGCTGAATTTTTTATGGCTGCTCTTGTTACACTGTCATCGGGATAGTACATAACACCTATTCTTCATCACGTTCTCTCTCTCTCTGTCTGTGTCTCTGTCACTCTGTCTCTCACTCTTTTTCCTTTTTTCTTAGTGTTGTGTTTCCTGAACATTCTATTACCATCTTGCATATTATGCCTTTGTCATTTAGTATTGTGTTGTATAAACCCTATTTAGGGCAGGGACTGGATGAATAAAGAATTTGTCCGGTGGTGTTATCTCTCTCCCTCTCTCTCTCTCTCTGACTGGCCCTTTGGTCATCTCAATGATCAGGTTGCTGATTTATCGGATATGATACGGTGATATGATATGGATACTTATTTAGCACCTATCCTTCATCAAAGACCAAGCTCTAAGCACTTTTCAAACATGGAGTCATTTGCACAGTGGGATTCCTACCTGGGTAGAGCCGACTGAGAACTGCTTTTGTTTGTGCATCGTTCATTTCCTGTGTCATTCAGTCAGGTTTCAGTCACGCGCGCCGCACACATATTTATACACACACATGTAAAATTTTACATGTATGACCATTTGTTTATTTACCCCACCATGAAGGCAGCTATACTCTGTTTTCTGGGGTGTGCATACTGGGTATGTTCTTGTCTCCATAGCCCACCAAACGCTGACATGGATTTCAGGATCTTTAACGTGTGTATTTTGATCTTCTGCACAATGTATACACATGAAGGGACTCAGGCACTCTAGCAGGTCTGGACATTATGTTCACCTGGGTGATCAGAAAAATCTTTACCTTTAACCAACCAGGTGGGGCAATATCGGGGATTGAACTCAAGGAAACCTGGGTGAGAATTCAGCACTAACAATTCGACCACCGCAGCCAGGTATTGAACATATCTGTACTGAGGTCTGGGTTGGTTGCATAAGTGACCTTTTTTTGCTGAGATTTTGTGTGTGTGTGTGTGTGTGTGTGTGCGAAGTTCACTGCATTGATGAATATGGTAGAACTTATAAAATGCTGTGGGTGACCATTTTCAGTATCTTACTTCTGACAGAAAATAAAAACGAAACTTGTCCCCTGTTTACACAATGATCGCTGACATATTTGCTTCTCTGTGTGGAATGTCACAGTCCTAGATGTAATGAATTTCTGTATACATCATGTTGGATATTCTTGTGACTGAAGGATAGTGACTTTTCCTTTTTTTTTCTGCTAATTGATTGTCCCTCACATGCTGTTGCTCAACATTGTACTGCTAATCAAAATTCTCAGACAATGAACTTTTTTTATGCCAGATTGTTCACTTCCTTTCTTACATTTGAATAATGCACCTTTTAGAGGGCATCAATATATGTATATAATTTTTTTTAGATGTTAATTTTAGAGATTGTTCTGATCAAGACAAAGTGTTTGTGTAAAAGAAGACCCCCACGTGGTTTCTGTAAAGAATGAGGAGTGTGTTGCAACACACAGAGCAGGGTGGGTAGTGTGTGTGTGTGGAGTCTATGGGAGAAGGCAGGGGTTGACATTGTCTGTTAGAGAAGGCAGGGGTTGACATTGTCTATTAGAGAAGGCATGAGTTGACATTGTCTGTTAGAGAAGGCAGGGGTTGACATTGTCTGTTAGAGAAGGCATGAGTTGACATTGTCTATTAGAGAAGGCAGGAGTTGACATTGTCTATTAGAGAAGGCAGGAGTTGACATTGTCTATTAGAGAAGGCATGAGTTGACACTGTCTGTAGAGAAGGCATGGGTTGACATTGTCTGTTAGAGAAGTCAGGAGTTGACATTGTCTGTTAGAGAAGGCAGGGGTTGACATTGTCTGTTAGAGAAGGCAGGGGTTGACATTGTCTGTTAGAGAAGGCATGAGTTGACATTGTCTATTAGAGAAGGCAGGAGTTGACATTGTCTGTTAGAGAAGGCAGGGGTTGACATTGTCTGTTAGAGAAGGCAGGGTTGACATTGTCTATTAGAGAAGGCAGGGGTTGACATTGTCTATTAGAGAAGGCAGGAGTTGACATTGTCTATAAGAGAAGGCAGGGGTTGACATTGTCTATCAGAGAAGGCATGAGTTGACATTGTCTATTAGAGAAGGCAGGGGTTGACATTGTCTGTTAGAGAAGGCATGAGTTGACATTGTCTGTAAGAGAAGGCAGGGGTTGACATTGTCTGTTAGAGAAGGCAGGGGTTGACATTGTCTATTAGAGAAGGCATGAGATGGCATTGTCTATTAAAGAAGGCAGGAGTTGACATTGTCTTAGAGAGGGCAGGGGTTGACATTGTCTGTAAGAGAAGGCAGGGGTTGACATTGTCTGTTAGAGAGGGCAGGGGTTGACATTGTCTGTAAGAGAAGGCAGGGGTTGACATTGTCTGTTAAAGAAGGCAGGAGTTGACATTGTCTTAGAGAGGGCAGGGGTTGACATTTGTCTGTTAGAGAGGGCAGGAGTTGACATTTTCTGACAAGACGTGCTCACAGAGTACTGAGAGTGTGACATGCGCAATGAGTGGCTTGACTTCTGCATTTGTGTGCTGCAGTGTAGGAACCAGTCGGCTTTTTACATGTATGACCATTCTTTTGCCCAGCCATGCAGGCAGCCATACTTCGATTGTTTTGGATGTGCTTGCTGAGTGATCTTGTTTCCATTACCCACCTTCTTTAATCTTTAATGTGCACATTTGGTCTCCAGCATGCCTGCACATATAAAGGGGGTTCCGGCACCAGCAGGTCTGCACATCTCTTGAACTTAGACAGCGGAAAAAGCTCCATCCTTAACCCACTAGGTGCCGTGATTAGGATCCGAACCCAGTGCCGTCTGATTGAAAGTCCAACGCTTTAACTACTCAGCTGTTTTGCCTGTGTGTGGACTGACCGATAGCATAGTCTGTGAGAGGAAAGGCCAGATTACAGTGATCAGAACAAAGGCTAGGTCAGGGACAGAGATCATTGCATCGGTTCTGTCTGAACTAATGGTTGGTGCAGTCATCCTTGAACAAAAAGAACAACTGATTTGTTTTGGATCTTTTGTATAGTGTTGATGACTTTCAAAGGCCTTTACTGTGTAGCGGACTATACTTGTATGATAATTAAGAAGTCTACCCTTGTTATAAAATGTGCGTTGCAGGTCACAGTGTGATATGATGCAAAAAGATTGGGGATTTTTCTATTGTGTATGATCATCAGTTAACCCCTTTTATAAAGTTAAGTTTTTTAAAAAGTAATATATGTAGCAATACTCGGATTAACAAAAGCTTATGAATTTTACACATACAAAAACATATATATTCACTCACACATGTGCAATCACAGAGACACCCTTTTATCATTCTAATGTCACTCAAAGTGAAAAGACAACTACTACTACTTCTGCTACTACTACTAGTAGTAGTACTACTACTACACACTCACACACACACTCACACACACACGCACACGTACACACACTACAAAGAGATATGTGGTGAATGGACCTTACATTTAATTTTTTACTCTTAAAAAAAATATGTACCCATACGCATTTTCACATGGGTGTACCTGTGATTTTCGTGGAGCTAAATGTCAAGCCTGTTTGACACTTTAGCGTTTGCATTTTATCATAATAAAGAATATGTATCAGCTTTTGTATTGTGCTCCTTTGTTGTGTTGGATTGTGAGTTTTATGTTCTCACTGATTACATCAGTTATACATCTTACCACTGTACATATTTGTATGACTTAACTCTCTTCATACGAACGGCGAAAGAGACGACGTTAACAGCGTTTCATCCCAATTACCATCATCAAAATATTGCAAGCAGAACGCTCTTATACTGAAGAGGTGAATGTTGACAAAGAATACCACAGTTCTGACGACGGAAGCTAAAGGTTGGGTCATTCAGGCACCCACTGGACATCCGAGGGGTCTGTGTAGAGGAGAAGAGAGGACTGGCCGTACTGAGTGAGTTAAAACACACACAAAGGCACGCACACATATACACAAGTGTACACAAATGTTTATGCTTGTGCGCGCGCACACACTCACACAAATGGACTGAAATTTAATTTGGACTGAGGCAAAATGAACTAACAGCTTCCTGATAATGGTGCAGACGGGACGGTGTACTGACCAGCTCACCAGTATAACCAACACCCAAGCATGACATGCTGTCAGAACTGTGCGGAAGGCATGTTTGGATAATACCCAAATCAGAACGCAGGGCATGTGAGATGTGCTGTGTTGGCCTAGTGGTATACGCGTCCGCCTAGGAAGCGAGAGAATCTGAGTGGACTGGTTCGAATCCCACAGTGGCTAGTATTTTCACCCCCTCCACTAGACCTTGAGTAGTGGTCTGGACGCTAAATATTCGAATGAGACGATAAACCGAGGTCTCTTGTGCAGTATACACTTAGCGCATGTAAAAGAACCCACGGCAACAAAAGGGTTGTCCCTGGCAAAATTTTGTAGAAAACTCCACTTCCAAAGAAAAACGAATAAAATTACAGACAGAAAAAACACCCCGCCAAAAATGGGTGGCGCTCTCAGTGTAGCGACGCGCTCTCACTAGGAAGAGCAGCCCGAATTTCACGCAGAGTAGTCTGTTGTGACAAAGTGTAAAACAACACGATTGCCAGCGACATAAACGTCACCCGTTCTCAGTGTTCTGCAGGATCGTGATGACAACACCAAACCATACGAAAGTCCATTCTCTTTTGCTTTTTTACGTCACGCACTGCGTATTTTTTAGCTTTGTGACGTATGAACTGTGAGTAGCAGGTAATGTCCTGTTTCAGCGTCCACTGGCAGTAAATTATTGCAAATATTGGATACATTTTTATGGTTTGTGGGACCACACACACACAAAAAGAAAGAAAAAAAAACACCTGGAAAAAGCAAGATGGTGCCACGTTAGTTTAGTAGCTGAATCCGCATCAAAACTGACTAAAACAATGTACAAAATAAGATAGAGTCGAAATCCAGTGAAAATGGGTAACATCTAAAAATGGTAATATCGTTTTATACATGCACAAAAATTGCCGGGTCCTGAATGTAGGACGCTAAAATAGACGTTTTCTCTGAAATTATAGGAAGTATCCTAGTGGAAGGACTGGTATATTTATTAGTTTAAAGAATTCAAAAAGCCATGAATCGTACATACGCACACGGATCCACACACAGATCACATCAGTGGCCTGGTCATCGACAGAACCACCCAACTCTGCCAGTTAGGAACCTAAAGGTTAGGAACCAGAAGGAGGAACTCAACACACTGACAAACCTTCTACGGTTTTCAAGGACCACTAAAACAGACAGCAGTGAAAGCCGCAAGCGCCCTCAGTTTTCATCCGGGGCGGCAAGAACGGCACCAAGGAGATACATTCACTCACTGTGACTGAACAGAAACCCGACAAAAAAAAGAAAAAAGAAAAAAAAAAAAGACCAGTGAAATGCCGATCCAATGATCCAAAGAACACACACTGCCCGAAACAAACGAAGTGTTTGCGGCGAGATAGGCCTACAAACTATCATAAAGACTGCAAAAGCCAAGCTTTTACTGAGTTTGTGACGGATGATCTGCACAGTAACCAGGGCAAGGCTGAACTGGAGGCATGCAGATCAGAAAGATTAATATGAAATGATACCCGCGGGACCGCATCATCGTATTTCAGAAAAAATCGACAAAAATTAGAGCGTTAGAAATTTAGCATTACTGACATAAAATCTGCAAAACGCAAATAACAGTTCTTCTTCTTCCACTTACAACGACCAACATCAGTATGCTGATGAAAATTGTCCTGTTGTGGGAGGTTGCTGTTGTTCGTCAATGTATCCGAGCATCCGGCTGTGTTTCACAAGATCGCCCCCTTCGGAATTGCACATGTATACAAACGGAAATAAAACTGGGTCAATGGACTTTGGTAGAAGGCTAGGCAGAATCAGTAGCAGCAGCGGCTAGCCGCACTGAGCAGTTGTGGTGGAAGAGAAGTACTTGCGAGCGCCTGCACGCATGTAAATGTATGCGTGTGGGTGTGCATGGGTATGGACGTGCATGTGGTGAGGGAGAGACAGACAGACAGACAAACAGACAGACAGACAGAAACAAAACCTGAATCTTCATATCCGCTGGTTTGGCAAGGTGCCACGATCAGTTGCGAACAGTCACAACAGCCACCCGTGAATTCCTCCTGCATGACCTCCCCTACCTCCCTCTCGCTGCCCCACTCCTGCCTCCCCCCACCCCTCCCCCCCCACCCCCGCCCACCCCACCCCAACCCACCACCGCAACTCACCAGCCCGCTCTTTTCTCCCGACCTCGACATTCCTCAGTCCACGTCCATCCCCCACTCCTACCCCCCCACACACCGAATAGAGGCTCCACCCCTATCCTCACCCCACTCCCACACTTACCCGTCCCGCCTCTTCCTAACTCGATACCGACACTGTACCTACCAACCGTTGGTTTGCTGGGTGTGAGAAGGACGGAAGAGGAGAAGAATGATTGTGCACAGCGCAGGGAAAGCTCCCCGTTCAGCGAATCTTCGTTGGATAAAAAAGAAAAGTTTGTAAAAAGGAAGGGTATGCAAAATAATATACCAAGCACGTTGTTTGCAATGTAACACCCCCCGTGTGTACATGCAACGGAACGAGTTCACCTCTGACGTGTCATTTTTGGCGAGTACAGGTACCAGGTGAGCAAGTGTTTTTGCTCTTTTCTCATCTGTACTGTGTGGTGACATTGGTACATGTTCTTAGTGTGTCACGTATTCTGTCTTAAGCCATGAGCGCCGTTAGTTTAACTGTTATTAGGAACACATTATACATTGTGCGATATGACGTAACGTTGTTTTGACGGTCTCTGGTCGCTTGAATCATAAATGAATTTCCATCAGTTTGAAAAACACAGTGTCCAGTAAGGCCAGTGAGAGAGAGAGAGAGAGAGAGAGAGAGAGAGAGAGATCAGTTTGGTTTAGGGTTACCCTCGCATTCCACGCACAAGCGTCGGCTAGGTTATGTATCACTTGTCTATGCAGATCTGGCTGCAACATAGACCTTTCTTTTTTGGAGCCTTCGGCTGTATTGTAATCCCGCTCTCGCCCTTTCTCCCAAGTTTGACCGGAAAATTGAACTGAGCGTCTAGTCTTTCGATTGAGAGGATAAATCGAGGCCCCGTGTGCAGCACGCACTTGGCGCACTGAAAAAGAACCATGGGCAATGAGAGTGTTGTCCTCTGGCAAAATTCTGTAGAAGAAACCCACTCTGATTAAGTGCACAAATAAACAGATATGCTTGCAACTCAAAGCCTGACAAAACTGACGCGTTTGGTTATGCTGCTGATCAGGCATCTGCCTATCAGATGTGGTGTCGCGTATACGGATTTGTCCGAACGTAGTGACACCTCCTTGAGAAACAGAACCAGAAACTGGCTGTACTCATCCAGCCACCCGATTTACCTTTCCGCGGGTATGTAAATGGTTGAAGTGAAGTGAAAAGAAGTTCTTTGGTGATGTTCACTTTCCAGTGTGTTATTATTGTTGCTACTATGTTAGTATTAGTATTATCATTAATATTTTCATTGTTGTTGTCAGTGGTAGTTGCGGTAATAATAGTTTGGGTTTTTTTGTGTTTTTGTTGTTGTTGTTTTTCTTATTTAGTTTAGTTTTGTCTTGCACTTCAACCTTCTTTTCATTGTCAAATAATGTGTGTATTTTCGCCATTGCGTTTGTGTATTGCTTGTAACATATGAACGAGCACGATATAAGCTCATGCTTGTTGTTGCTCAAGTCTTCTTAACTGAACGCTGTATTGCACCTTGTTTCTTGATATTAAAAATGTTTAAACCAAGAAGTCCTTCTGGTAGTATGTCAGTGCAGCGACAGGTCCTCTTTCCACGCTTTCATGGGATTGTTATCACCTGAGGTGTGTGTCAACCTTGTACCCTACTGTTACCGAGGTTCAGTTTTCCAAGCCTGAGGTATTTCAAACTTCGAAATGAAAAGATAGTGTAATGGTCTTAGTGTTGTCACACTTTATCACCCAGGGACGGCCACCCCCCCCCCCCACACACACACACACTCGGTCACACACACACACGTGCACACGCACGCACGCACACACAACACCCATGCATGTACACTATGTGGAATTGCGTGAGGAATTTCAGCTTGTAAGAGAGTGCGTGTGTATGTGTGAGTGTGTGTCTGTGTCTGTGTCTCTTGTGTGCACACGCGCAGTCAGTACAATGTTATCATTCTATCGTCTTTGTGTGATAGTTATCATGACTGACATGTCAGACAGCACAATGATGTTATCTCTGTGTCACACAATTCTGCCACCTCTGTGTCACACCATTCTGTCATGTCACACCATTCTGTCACCTCTGTGTCACACCATTCTGTCCTGTCACACCATTCTGTCACCTCTGTGTCACACCATTTTGTCATGTCACACCATTCTGTCACCTCTGTGTCACACCATTTTGTCATGTCACACCATTCTGTCACCTCTGTGTCACACCATTGTGTCATGTCACACCATTCTGTCACCTCTGTGTCACACCATTCTGTCATGTCACACCATTCTGTCATGTCACACCATGCTGTCGCCTCTATGTCACACCATTCTGTCACCTCTGTGTCACACAATTCTGTCACCTCTGTGTCACGTCATCTCTGTCATGTCACACCATCTTGTCATGTCACACCATTCTGTCATGTCACACCATTCTGTCATGTCACACCATTCTGTCACCTCTGTGTCACACCATTCTGTCATGTCACACCATTCTGTCATGTCACACCATGCTGTCACCTCTGTGTCACACCATTCTGTCATGTCACACCATTCTGTCATGTCACACCATTCTGTCACCTCTGTATCACACCATTCTGTCACCTCTGTGTCACATCATCTCTGTCATGTCACACCATTCTGTCATGTCACACCATCCTGTCATGTCACCATTCTGTCATGTCACACCATTATGTCACCTATGTGTCACACCATTCTGTCATGTCACACCATTCTGTCATGTCACACCATTCTGTCATCTCTGTCACACCATTCTGTCATCTCTGTCACACCATCCTGTCATGTCACACCATCCTGTCATGTCACACCATCCTGTCATGTCACACAATTCTGCCACCTCTGTGTCACAATTCTGTCACCTATGTGTCACACCATTCTGTCATGTCACACCATTCTGTCATCTCTGTCACACCATTCTGTCATCTCTGTCACACCATTCTGTCATCTCTGTCACACCATTCTGTCATGTCACACCATTTTGTCATGTCACACCATTTTGTCATGTCACACCATTTTGTCATGTCACACCTTTCTGTCACCTCTGTGTCACGTCATCTCTGTCACACCCTTGTCATCTCTGTGTCACACCATTCTGTCATGTCACACAATTCTGTCGCCTCTGTGTCACACCATTCTGTCATGTCACACAATTCTGTCGCCTCTATGTCACACCGTTCTGTCATGCCACACCATTCTGTCATGTCACACAATTCTGTCGCCTCTGTGTCACACCATTCTGTCATGTCACACAATTCTGTCGCCTCTATGTCACACCGTTCTGCCACATCTGTGTCACAGCCGATCACCATGACGACGACGCCAGACGAACGACCGCGAAAGGATGTCAGCAGTGAGTTGTTGGAAGCGGTGGAGCGGCGCCAGTGGAAGGAGGTGGTCCGCTTGGTGCACACGGCTGACTGCCCACAGGAAGAACGCCGCTGGGCCGTGCTCCAAGCTGCGGAACGGGCGACACCGTGGTTTGTGGGAAACGTCTTGGACGTCTGTGCCGACGACCAGGTGGACAGTGTGTTGTCGCAGCTCCTCCGAAGACGCCTGTGGAGATGCGTCGGCCAGGTTCTGCAGCGTGGAGTCAGCAGTGGAGGACGCAAGAGGGCTGTTGAGGAAGCCACGAAACACGCTGATGATGACGATTTTCTTGTTTATATTTTGCCCCACTGTTCGAGCGAGGAGCTGGAACAGGGATTGAGCCAGTTGGTATCGCGGAGAATGTGGTGGTCTGTGGATAAGGTGTTGAAGCGAGAGATCAGTGGTGAACAGCACAGGTGGGCTGTGGAACAGGCCAGCAGACATGCCCGTGATGGTGACTTCATTGAGTACATCTTGCCTCAGTGTCACGATGAGGAACTGGAGCATGTCATAACCCACCTGGTGACACGGGGTTTGTGGAGGTCAGTCGGCGAGGTGTTGAAGCGAGGCATCAGCGCCTCACGACACAGCTGGGTTGTTGAGCAGAGCAGTAAGCGAGCTCGCGATGATGACTTTGTGAAATACATATTACCGGAGTGTCATCAGGAACAGCTGGAGCATGTGGTGATCCAGCTGGTGTCTCGGGGCCTGTCAGTGTCAGTGGACAAGATCTTGGAGCAGGGACTCAGCGTTACACAACACAGGCGGGTTGTCATGAAAGCTGCCAAACGTATTGCTGATTCCAGCTTTGACCGTTACATTCTTCGTCACTGTGGTGAAGACGACGTCGTTGCCGTGTTTCCCCATCTTGTGGCCAACAAAAAATGGACCTCCACGGAACACGTGTTGTATTATATGATCCGTGACACACTCTCCGCATGGATAACATCCGGACATGACAGCACAGTGAATGACACGCTGTTCTGGAAATTCATGCGCAGCTGTCGTGTTGACAGATCACTGGGAGTGGAGCTGACCAAGGCGGTGTCACGGGAAATACCATACATGAACTGTGGACGTTACGTCTTCACGATGGGCTCGGCACAGATGATCAGTTCTGTGTACTCAGTCAGTTCTAGTATCGCAAAGCGTGTTTCCTGGAAAAGAGCACTGTGTGAGTCACTGATGACATCACTCCTACACGTACTGTGCGATGTGACGTGTTCCGATGACATGGAGTACACCGACAGCACAGAGCACACCAAACAATGTGTGTCTGATATCTACGCTCACATCACAGCTTGTATTGAAGACAATTCAGATTCTCTGCAAGGCATCACGCTGAAGACCATCCAGAACAAACAGAAATGGGTGTCGGTGTTCACTGAGATTGCCGACACTCACAAAAACGATCCACTGTTCATCCTTCACTTCCTTCAAGGTTTAAACCTGTATCACGTCAGCAGACGAGGGAAGAACGACGATGCCATGTTTCTGGTGATACTGGCTGTGTTCCCTCTGTTCCCTCAGCTACAGATCGAGGCGCTCAGACAGATGCTGGGAGAACAGAGATGGGACGTCATCAGCCGGGCATGTCTGTCTCACGTGTGGGAACATGACCGGCGTCAGCTGTTCAAGGCAGCAGTGGAGCAGAGACAGTGGAGTGTGGTCAGGCAGTGGTCAGACCACACCGTGCACTATGATGAGCGCGACTGGGCAATGAAGGAGGCTTTCAAAGAGAAGGAGTGGAAGGCCTACTTACTGCTGATTGACCACGGGCTGACACCACCGGAACAGATGCACGCACACTACATGGTGGCCAAGTACGGCGACTGGGACACTGTGCTTGACATGGTGGAGAGGGGAGGCGACATCACTGAAGTCAATGAGCTGTTGGAGAACTGGGTCACGGGAAAGCTGAGAAAACAGCCAAAAGGAGATGCTACGCGCTACATAGAACGATGCGAGAAGTTGATCAGACTGAGATTACGTTTTGCAAAGAACTCGGCCCTAAGTCCCAGGAAGGCTCTGGAGCGCTGCAAGTGGGGCAGTGTGCTGTTCAACATTCTGCACCAACCCACAGAAGACTACTTCTCTCAGGTGCTGCACAAAGTGATAGCAGAACGAGAATGGCACATCTTGATGCACCTGGTGAGACTGGGAATGAACAGAGATGAACGAAACTGGCTGTTCCCTGACATGGTCAGACAGCAGCAGTGGGGTGT
>NC_134888.1:36753566-36768566 GCF_041734735.1 Babylonia areolata | reverse complement strand
GTCTGACAAATATGTTTACTTTTAATGATTATCGACATTCACATAAGATAAACCTTCATTTACAACGATTATCTTATGTAAATCAAGCCTTGCATATTCAGGGGGTTGGTTATGGAATCATATCCAAGAAAATTAATAAAACGGAATCAAATTTCCAAAAAATAAAATCACTTACATATATACCTGATGAATCTTTCAAATTTGACACCCCTATATCCTAAAATGTACTGATTGTTTCAAGATCATTCATATTTCATATATATATATACAATATGATAATCGCCATGAATACACTTCCCATGTTCTAACTATCGGTGTTTCTCACTCTGTCTCTCCTTCCCCCTGTTATCATTTTCATTATCATCATCATCATCATCGTCTTCTTCTTCTTCTTCTGTTTAGATAATCATTTCATTTTGTAATGATTTGATCTTTTGATAATATGTGTCGATGCGTCGTACTTAGGTTGTGTACATGTTTTTATTTATGCGCTTTATTTTCATGTGTAATTGTGTGTGTGTGTGTGTGTGTGTGTGTGTGTGTGTGTGTGTGTGTGTGTGTGTGTGTGTGTGTGTGTGTGTGTGTGTGTGTTGCCTTTGCTTTTTTTTTTTTTCCTTGAGGGCTGGATGTAAAAAAAAGCAGTTGTGCTTACTCCACTACCCTCGTGAAATAAAAATTCGTTTCGTTTCGTTTCGTTTCTCTGTCTCTGTCTCTGTCTCTCTCTGTTTCTCTCTCTCTCTCTGTCTCTCTCTCTCTCTCTCTCGTATTGATTGTTGATGCGTTCATGCCTCTCTCTCCACCCCTGTCAGTGTCTCTCTCTTTGTCTGTCTGTCTGTCAGTCTGTCTGTCTGTATGTCAGCTTCCTCCGCTTTCTTTACTCTTTTCTCTTCCCATCCTCTTGTTTCTCTCCTCTCCACCACACCTCTCATCCATAATGTTATCGAGACATACTATTCTCGTATTGTACATACATGTTTATACTTATGTTTGTGCATGCGTATGTCATCAAGTTTGTATGATGTTGCTGTCGTGAATATTTTGGTTCTAACGTTGTTGTTGTTGTTGTTTTCTTTTTTTCTTTTTCATCTTCTATTTCCATTGCCCCAAGTGCCGGGCCCAGATGTAAATAAGCATAGTGTGCATAATATTCCTTTACCCACTTAAAATTTGGTTTAGTTTGATCGTTCGTTCGTTCGTTCGTTCTCTCTCTCTCTCTCTCTCTCTCTCTCTCTCTCTCTCTCTCTCTCTCTCTCTCTGAATATGTGTATCGTGTGAAAATCGGGCTGCTCTCACCCCACCCCCACCCCCCCTCGACCCCGTCGCCACAAAACAGCGCCACCAGTATTTTTTTTTTTCTTTTCTTCTTCTTCTTCTTTCTGTCTGCAAGTGTTTTTGTTTCAGTATCAAAGTGGGTTAATTCTAGCAACAACATTTTCGCCAAGGGCAGTCCTTTTGTTGTTGCCGTGGGTTCTTTCACGTGCGCAAAGTGCATGCTGTACGCCGGCAGAACTTGGGTTTGTTGACTCAGCCGAATGCGGAAATGCACCCAGACCACCACTCAAGGTCTAGTGGAGGGAGGGAGGTGTGAAGATTAACCGTGTGTGTAATGATGAAAGTTCAATTAGCATACTTAATTTTTTTTTTCCAACCCACAGGGTTAGAGGAGAGTCACAGTAATTCAGTTTTAACGCTTCTGACCTGGTTTCATGCCTTTAAAAATGCGTTTCATCTGACAATAAACAGCACATAGATGACATATGATTATGCGTGCTTATGTGGGGACGTGTGTGTGTGTGTGTGTGTGTGTGTGTGTGTGTGTGTGTGTGTCTGTTTTTGCGTATTTGTGTGCGTGCGCTTCTGTGTGTGTGTGTGTGTGTATGTGTGTGTGTGTGTGTGTGTGTGTGTGTGTGTGTGTGTGTGTGTGTGTGTGACTGCGTATTCAGTTGTGTTTGCGTGCGCTTCTCTGCGTGTGTGTGTGTGTGTGTGTGTGTGTGTGTGTGTGTTCGTGTTCGTGTGTGTGTGTTCGTGTGCTCCTCTGTGTGTGTGTGTGTGTGTGTGTGTGTGTGTGTGTGTGTATTCGTGTGTGTGTGTTCGTGTGCTCCTCTGTGTGTGTTCGTGTGCGCCTCTGTGTGTGTGTGTGTGTGTGTGTGTGTGTGTGTGTGTGTGTGCCATGGCAGATTCGGTAAGGCGTTTGACATCTGATCCAGTGTTCACCAGTGTAATTCGGGGTGCGAGGGCCCCGCGTTTCAGCATGGCGTTATGTCCTTGGGAGGGGTATGCACTGTACTCTGGTTTTTCCTCACTCCACCCCGAGTGTGAACGGAGTGGGTACCCGCTGACTTCGGCTGGGGAAGGTTAAAACGGGTGCGGAAGGAGAGGACTGGGCCCCGCCTAGCTTCCTATGCCGTGCCCTGAACACAGTGGATATGAATTCACTGCCCCTTCGATGGCCGTGAAAAGGCTTTAGGTTCTTTAACCTTTTCTTTTTTTTCCCTTGTGTATGTGTGTGTGTGTGTGTCTGTGTCTGTGTGTCTTTGTCTGTGTCTGTGTCTGTGTGTTAAGTCTAATGTTTACTTTGATAATAGTACAGGTATTGCCTGCGTGATAAATTCAGAGGGTAACATTGCCTGCAGTTCTGACTGTTTGAAAATTGTGAGACAAATTAATAACACACACACACACACACACTCTCTCTCTCTCTCTCTCTCTCTCTCTCTCTCTCTCTATATATATATATATATATATATATATATATATTCGTCAGACTGAAGTCGCGCATTAGAAAAAAGTCATAATATAAATACTAACACACACACACACACACACACACACACACACACACACACATCGTAACTTGACGTTTCTTTCCTTTTCCTTATTAAGGTCTGGGTTTATCCCCCCGCCCCTCTCTGTCTATCTCTCCACCCACCCACAGGTATATATATATATATATATATATATATATATATATATATATATAGTGTGTGTGTGTGTGTGTGTGTAGAGAGAGAGAGAGAGTATATATATATATATATATATATATATATATATATATATATATATATATACATAGTGTGCGTGTGTGTGTGTGTGGAGAGAGAGAGAGGATAAAGCCAGACCTTAATTTTGTTTGTTTGTTGTTTTTTCTTTTTGTGTGTGGCTTCAGTTACATGCAGGTCATGCAGCACCTGGTTTTTTCTTCTTCTTTTTTTTTTTTTTAAGTGCCTCACATGCCTTCTTCACTGGCCAAAAAACCCTCCAAAAATCTTTTTTTCCCGCTCTCTCTCTCTCTCTTTTTTAATCTTTTTTCTTTCTGTTTTTCTTTCACATATTCCCCCCCACCCCCCACCCCCACGCCCCCATTAATCCTCATTTTCAGGGGTGGGGGTGGGGGTGGGCGCAACAGTTGCCCCAGGGTGTCTTGCGGCATGCGATGTAGGAATGATCAGTGACTGTATACACTTGTCTGGGTTTATTGATGCCCTGGTGTGTTGTTGCTTGCGTTCTAAGCGAGTATATCACGTGATTATTTCTGTCTGGGTTTGTTCATGCTCTGGTGTGAGTTGTAATGTTAAACATTTCTTTCTTTCCGTTCTTGGTGTGAGTTGTAATGTTAAACATTTCTTTCTTTCCGTTCTTTTCCCCGTCCTTTTTTCCTTCATGGATTTTTTTTTTTTTTTTTTTTTTTTTTTTAAACAGCACAGCAAGTGGTATTAAAAGTTATATGAAATAACGTCTCTCTTCCCGTTTCCCACATTGCGAAACATTTGTCGCTTGCTTGCTGTACAGTATAAGCTGTATAACCGCCCCTTTGAATTAACAAGACAAAAAGGGCTGATCTCTCTCTCTCTCTCTCTCTCTCTCTCTCTCTCTCTCTCTCTCTCTCTCTCTCTCTGTGTGTGTGTGTGTGTGTGTGTGTATGTGTGTGTGTGCATCTGTCTGTCTATCCATCTATCTATCTGTAGGGTAAGGCCTCAGAGGCACACGATGTGTTTATTTCCCTGATGTATTCACCACTGCGCTGTTCTCATGCTGTGTATAGACCCATAGGCACATGCTGTGGTTATTTGCTGACAGCCTGTCTTTTTGCTTGTCGGAAAATGTCGCACAGGCACATGCTGTAGTCATTTGCTGTCATTCTGTCTTCATATAATTATGTAGAGCACGACCCCATAGGCACATGCTGTGTTTATTTTGTGCCAGCCAGTCTTTTATATGTATATATATAATGGTAACACACACACACACACACACACACACACACACATATATATATATATATATATATATATATATATATAATGATAATACACACACACACATATAATGATAACACACACACACACACACACACACACATATATATATATATATATATATATGTGTGTGTGTGTGTGTGTGTGTGTGTGTGTACGAGAGCGCATTTTCTTTTTATCTTCTTCTTGTTTTGTTTTTGCTCTATGTGTGTGTGTGTGTGTGTGTGTGTGTGTGTGTGTGTGTGTGTGTGTGTGTTTACGTGCGCGCGCGCGTGTGTGTGCGTGTGTGCGTGGGTGTACTAGTGTGTTGTTTTCAGCACAGCACGGGACAGAAGGAGGCCTCGCACTTCCACCGAGTCAGAGAATGACTCACCACCGCCCCCACCTTCTGCCTCGCCCTCCCACCCATCCTGCCGACTGTCCAGACACACCTCCCTTCCCCCCTCACATCCACTCACCTCGTCATCCTCACCCGCACCTCCCACCCCATCCCCATGGCAACCTTCAGCACCACCCGCATCACCGCCAGTTCTTCCAGCCGCATGAGCACCACCACCACCACCATCATCATCACCGTGGCAATTCCGGTCAAGGCCAGCAACATCCGTATCATCACCATGGCAACCTCGGTCAAGGTCATCACCATCCGCATCATCACCATGGCAACCCCGGTCAAGGTCACCAGTTCCACCAGGCTCATCCGTACCGTTACCACGGCAACGCCCGTCACCCCTGTCGCCACTCCCGCCCTCCACCCCCGCACCATTTCTCTCACCACCACCACTACCACCACCAGCAGCAGACAGCAGCAGGCCGACAGCTGGTCAGACAGCAAGGTCAAGGTCCTCCCCCTCCTCATCCCCCACCCCAACACTTCAATCCCCCTCAGTCCCAGCCCGCCCCGCGCGGCACCCACACCACCACCACCACCACCACCACGACCACCACCCTCCTCCCACCTCCCCCTGAAGCCAGTAGCCCTGTGGGACCCGGTCCCCAGGTGACTCTGTCACCTGACAACCACCACCACCACCACCGCCACGAACCGCAGCACCAACGTCGACACCACCCAGAACCGTGCAGAGATCAGCCTGAAGACTCCGCGTCGCTGCCCACCACCCCAACCCCCACACAAAACCTCTCCCCACCCCCACTCGCAGCAGCAGCAGACTCCGTTCCGGTCGGACCTCACCCCTTGCAGGGGTCACCACCCCTCACCCACACCCCCACCCGCACGTCGGAGCAGTCAGGGGAAGGAGGAGGAGGGGAAGGAGAGGAGGGGGTGGAGGAGGTGGAGGAGGATCAAACCGACCCGACACTGGCCGCGACCTCGTCGTCGGAAGAGGAAGCCAGTGGAGCCGTGAGGCGTATCACCATCCACAGCCACCACCACCACCACCACCACCACCACAGCCATGACCTCACCCAGCCAGAGCCAGGGTCTTCCTTCATCAGTATTGGCGGTGGCGGTGGCGGTTTTGGTGGTGGTGGTGGTGGCGATGGTGTTGGTGGTGATGGTAGTGATGGTGGTGGAGGTGGGGGTGTAAGCGGCTGTTGTGGTAATGATGGCGGTGGTGGTAGTGATGTTGGCGGTGTTAGTGGCGGTGGTGGTGCATGTGGTGGTGGTGGTGACGCGACCACCACTGCGTCCGCTTGCAAACGTCGCCGAAGAGGAGGAGGGAGGAGGAGGAAGAAGGGGGGTAAGGGAGGTGGGGGCACGCAGCAGAGCGAGGTGGCGGTGGTGGTGGAGAAGGTTGCTGAGACGTCGAGCCAGGAGACTGCCAAAGAGGTGGGTGGGTCAGCTGGCTGGTCGATCGACTGTGTAACAACGGTGGTCCGTTTGTTGCCCGTCCTTTGAACTAAGCGCGTTGGGTTACTGTACGCTGCTGGTCAGGCATCCGTCTGCTTGGCAGATGTGGTGTAGCGTATATGGATTTGTCCGTACGCAGTGACGCCTCCTTGAGCTACTGATACTGATTGTGATGTTTGATACAGATGGTGGGGAAGGGTGGTGCGGTGGGGGGAGGGGTATTTGCGTGTGGAAGTTACGTTCTCTCTGTCTGTCTCTCTGTCTGTCTGTCTGTCTTTCTCCTTGTCTCTCTCCTTCTATGTCTCTGTCTCTTAATGATTGGAAGACAAGTCAATGCCTAAAATCTTTACCTTTTTGTAATGAAGTTTTTTTTTTTTTTAAATCTTGAACCTCTCTCTCTCTCTCTGTGAGCATGTCTCCATGAGCCTGTTTCTGTCCCTCTCTGTCTAAAGTCCCGTTACACGTACTGTGCTCGAGAATTAATCTTGGTTTAAATAATCTTTAATTATTCAACAATACACATGATTACAAGGCAATGAATGACAAAAGAGCATCAACAAGCTTAAAGCTTATACTGTGCTCACAACGTTGCACTTCAATTTTATCATGACGGCTGATGAACCATATTATGACTTGTATCAAATAACATTCATAAACAGTAAGTAATGAAATAATGAAATAAAACAAATAAACAAACAGTACATAATATAATAAAACAATGCTAATATCAATATTAACATGAGATTAAATTTATTATCACCAAAGTAATTGGCCTAATAGAAGAAAAACACGAAGAAGAAGAAGAAAATTTAGGTGTTAACATTTCATAATGATTATTTTTTTAGGACGAGAGGAAGGGGGTGGGGTCTTCTATAGTGAGTTGCAGGAAAGAGGATAGACGGAGAATGGAAAACCACTGTTGAATGTTTGAAATAGATAAAGTACAGTTGAAGAAAAATTACTAAGTGGACTTCGTTAAAATGCTAAGTCGCTCATGCAATTTGATCAGATACTGAATGCTGAAAGTTTGTGGTTTTTTTTGTTTTTTTTAATCAAGTTCAAAATAACAATAGATGACACACTTTCATCAAATAAAGGTTTCATCATCTCGCAGTCAAAAAATGATATGACGAACTGTGTCATCACTAAAACAAATTAATGCGTTTGATATTGTGGGCAACATTTAGTCCGCAATGAATCAGCTAACAGTCTGAAACTTAAAACAGGTCTGCGAATGAGACTCAAAGTCAGAGAGAGAGAGAAAGAGAGAGCTGAGGTGTTTTTTTTAGAAGTTGAATCGAAGTCAGTTGTGTTCTGACGTGTTGAATGGAAATGACAGAGGTGTGTGTGTGTGTGTGTGTGTGTCTGGCTGGCTGGCTGGCTGACTGTGCACGTGGCATGTGGCACGTGCAGCTCTACGACCAGGAGATGCACAGGGAGATGATGACCACCTTCCCGGACCTCTTCACCGCCACACACTGCTTCCCGCCGCAGCGCTTCAACACGCAGGCCGTCACGTGGGACAAGCAGCGCGCGCTGCACGTGCAGCAGGCCTCCTGCCCCTCCAACATGGACGGCCAGCGCGCGGAGAACGACGCCCGACGCTGCCTGGAGCTCATCAGGGACATCACGGGGGAGGCCATGTGCATCCTCTTCAGCTACTCCTTCGACAACTACCTGGTCAAGACGGTGTCGGCGTCGTCCAGGACCGCCACACGTGACCCAGCACGTGCTCCGCAGGCAGCGCCGCCGCCGACGCCGACAGCGTCCCTGTCGGATGCACAGCAGTCGGCCAGCAGGAGTGAGGGGGGTGGGTGGTCCTCAACGCCGCTGCTTGAGTCTGCTTCACTACGCGACGGTTGCCGGCAGACTCGGCAGGGATCGATTCCACCACCACAAACATCACCACCACCACCACCAACACCAACACCACCAACACCACAACCCATGGATGTGTCGGAATCACCAGGAAGAGAAGAACTGAAACAAACCGTAAGGTTTGACCATCCTGAGGGTAAAGACGGCGACGGTGAAACCAGCACACGGGGTTCAGGCTCAGGCCACCCCCCGGACAAAACATCCCACGGAACGTTCACTTCTTCCCACGAGGCCGTGTCCTCCTTCTCCTCCTCCTCGCCGCATGGTTTTCAAGACAATGCGGGACCTCGGGACTTCGCGCACAAAAGACAGTTCCCCAAACCCAAGTCCCTGTTCACGAGCCCAGAGGATCTGGACGTCGACCTCAAGAGGGGGGACTTTGATGTGCTCCTCGTCAGCCCTCACCACGGGCTCGTCGTCATGGAGACCAAAGGCGTGGGGTCCACCCTGGACCCGGATCTTGCCGTTCTCCGCAAGAAGGTGGAACAGGCTGCGCAGCAGCTGTTCAAGCAGGAAACCGTCCTCCGACAGCTGTTCGGAGACCTGGTTGGGGGTGTGGGGTTGAGGGTGAGGAAGGTGGTGGCCCTGCCCAACGTTCCCCGCCACCTGCTTCGGGAGGCCTGTCAGGGTCATGGAGACTTTGCCCAGGTGTGTGTGTTGGTTGGTTTGTGTGTGTGTGTGTGTGTGGTGTCGTGTGTGTGTTTGTTTGTGTCGTGTGTGTGTGTGTGTGTGTGTGTGTGTGTGTGAAAACATTTCTTGTCAAATATCTTGAATATCTGAAAATAAAACAACACACACACCTCCCCCTCCTCTCCACACACACACACACACACACACACACACACACACACACCACCACCACCACCACCACCACCACCAACAACAACAACAGTGTGAATGAGAGAACCACCTGATGTCGTGAACTAGCTTTTAAGCACCTCAGCACGCTCACAAGACTGAGTTCTGTCCAGACGCTGTGCCGATGCTCGAGCACCGACAACACAGAGGAGGCCCTTGCCACAGTTCTGTGCGCTGACGACATACCACCCTCACCTACACCCGGCCCCCAAACGTCGGTCCCCTCAGAACAGACACCTTCCCATGATGCTTTACTGCAATGGTGGCGTCACGTGACCAAGAAAGACAACTCTGAGGACGGAGGAGACGAGCTGGAAAGAAGTGTCTGTGAACATATAGCAGCCAGGTAATCTTGATTTCCTTCTTCTGTTCATTACACGAACACGAACTTGCTGATGATGAATATATATCGTGGTTGTTCATGGTTGCTGGGTATTTTCGTGTTTCCATGACCCACCGAACACTGACATGGATTACAGGATCTTTAACGTGCGTATTTGATCTTCTGCGTGACTATATACGCATGATGAGGATTCAGGCACTAGCAGGTCTGCACATCTGTTGTAGTTGTATTGTATTTCTTTTCATCACAACAGATTTCTCTGTGTGAAATTAAAATGTGTTGACCTGGGAGATCGGAAAATTTTCCACCCTTCATCCACCAGGTACGCTAAAATCGTGGATCGAACCCATCGCAGCCAGATATTGGAACATGTCTCTACAGAGGTCTGGGCTGGTTGCATCATTCCCCCCCCCTCCCGGCCCCCCTGTCTAATATCACTCACCAGTGAAAAGAAGTTAAACTAAAGAAGGAAAGAAAGAAACCCACAAAAGGTATCCTGAAAAAACAAACACGTCTTGCCTTGCCTTGTCTCGTTCTCATCACCTCTGTCCTCCTCCCACACTCCGTCCCCAACCCTCCCTTCCCCCCCTCCGTCCCCCCCAACCCCTACCCCCCACCCCCTCCACCCTCCCTCCCCTCTCCACACAGGCTGGTTGGGCTGTACTCCAAAGTGACGGTGGAGAGCACGAGGAGGGCGGCCGAGGCGCGGACAGTGGCCCAGTGCATCCACCTGACCGGGCTGCGCTACGGGCGGCACGTGCTGAGGCAGGACCAGCTGGATATCCTGGACCTCCGACACCCCTTCGTGCACCTGACGGGGCCCCCTGGGTCCGGGAAGACCCTGGTGCTAGGGGTGAAGGGGGTGGAGTGGGCGCGGGCAGGGGACCACGTCGTCGTTTTTGTGCCCAGAGGTAGGTGTGGGTGGGTGTGTCGTGGGGGTGAGTGTGTTGAGGTGGGTGGAAGGTGTGTGTGTGTGTGTGTGTGTGTGTGTGTGTGTGTGTGTGGAGAGAGGAGGGGGGAGGTGTGTGTGTGTGTGTGTGTGTGTGTGTGTGTGTGTGGAGAGAGGAGGGGGGAGGTGTGTGTGTGTAGAAAGGGGGGGGGAGGTGTTTGTGTGTGTGTATGTGCGTGTGTGTGCGTGTGGAGAGGAGGGGGGAGGTGTGTGTGTGTGTGTGTGTGTGTGGAGAGAAGGGGAAAGGTGTTTGTGTGTGTGGGGGAGGGGGGGATTGCGGGGGTGGAGGGTGGGAGGGGGGACGTGTGTGTGTGTGTGTGTGTGTGTGTGTGTGGAGAGAGGAGGGGGGATGTGTGTGTGTGTAGAAAGGGGGGTGTGTGTGTGTGTGTGTATGTGCGTGTGTGTGCGTGTGGAGAGGAGGGGGGAGGTGTGTGTGTGTGTGTGGAGAGGAGGGGGGAGATGTGTGTGTGTGTGTATGTGCGTGTGTGTGCGTGTGGAGAGGAGGGGGGAGGTGTGTGTGTGTGTGTGTGTGTGTGTGCGCGTGTGGAGAGGAGGGGGGAGGTGTGTGTGTGTGTGCGTGTGGAGAGGAGGGGGGAGGTGTGTGTGTGTGCGTGTGGAGAGGAGGGGGGAGGTGTGTGTGTGTATGTGTGTATGTGTGGAGAGAGGAGGGGGGAGGTGTGTGTGTGTGTGTGTGTGGAAAGGGGGGAGGTGTGTGTGTGTGTGTGTGTGTGTGTGTGTGTGGAGAGAGGAGGGGGGAGGTGTGTGTGTGTGTGTGTGGAAATAGATTTGAGTGAACGACCTACTGACTGGCACCTGTATGACGGGTATGCGCATGCGCACACTCTGTGATGTTACAATATCGGGAGAGTACAAAAGACCGAGAGGGCTAAAACAGAGAGAAAGAGAGGGACAGAGAGAGAGAGAGAAGGTTTAATTGTATAGGACTTGGTCCTTTACACGAGGAGTGAACAATACTTACACAGAAATAATTAAAAACTCCCAGCTCTGCTTCCTTTTCGTCTAGAGCTTTGTATACAAAGATAGCAACATCTATTGCTAATGGTTTTTGTTCGGCAGCCATGGGTATTGCAAATTCAAACGTGCATGAATTGCCGGTTTTATTTAACAGGAACTGATTCATTCCTGGGTACACCGTATTTTGGACATGCAATCTGCACTGCATCTCTGTTTCAGAAGATTGTTTCAGAGAGAGACAGACAGACAGAGCAACAAATATCTGTACATGTCTATTCGTTATCTGTATTATCGTCTTGGTGTATGAATACACTTTTCCCCCCTGACTCCATGTAAGTATTATTGAATGTGTATTGTTTCATTGGAGGCGACGGGCGCAATAGCCGATTGGTTAAAGCGTTAGACTGTCAATCTGAGGGTCCCGGGTTCGAATCACGGTGACGGCGCCTGGTGGGTAAAGGGTGGAGATTTTTACGATCTCCCAGGTCAACATATGTGCAGACCTGCTAGTGCCTAAACCCCCTTCGTGCGTATATGCAAGCAGAAGATCAAATACGCACGTTAAAGATCCTGTAATCCATGTCAGCGTTCGGTGGGTTATGGAAACAAGAACATACCCAGCATGCACACCCCCGAAAACGGAGTATGGCTGCCTACATGGCGGGGTAAAAACGGTCATACACGTAAAAGCCCACTCGTGTGCATACGAGTGAACGCAGAAGAAGTTTCATTGGAGGTGCTTTGCCCACATTATGGGGAGTTTGCGTCATATAAGTACAAATTCTTCGTAGTAGTAGTAGTAGAAGCAGCAGTAGTAGTAGTAGTAGTAGCAGCAGCAGCAGCAACAGTAGTAGTAGTAGTGGCAGTTGTTGTCGTTCATCATCATCACCATCATAATTATTTTGTTCTTCTACTTGTTTTTGTTGTGCTTCTTCTTCTTCTTCTTCTTCTTCTTCTTCTTCTTCTTCTTCTTCTTCTTCTTCTTCTTCTTCTTCTTCTTCTTATTGTTGTTGTTGTTGTTGTTGTTATCATACCGTATAGATATTTCTTTGGCATTACTATTTAGTTATTGTGAAGCGGCTTTAGTGCTGGAAGACACTTAAAATTTTCCATCATCACCACCACCACCACCATCATCATCATCATCATCATCATCACCACCATCATCATCATCATCACCACCATCATCACCATCGTCGTCACCATCATCATCATCACCACCACCATCATCACCATCATCATCACCACCACCATCATCATCATCACCACCACCATCATCACCACCACCACCACCACCATTATCATCATCATCACCACCACCACCATCATCATCATCACCACCACCATCATCACCACCACCACCACCATCATCACCATCACCATCATCATCACCATCATCATCATCACCATCATCACCATCATCATCACAATCATCATCATCATCACCACCATCATCAACATCGTCGTCACCATCATCATCATCATTACCAGTACCGCTGTGTGTCATCCTCTCAGGGGTAGGCTGGGGGAGCCTGATTGCTCTCACCCTGTATCAGCGTATCAAGCAGTTCGCCACTCAGACACCCTCACCACCACCGCCACCACCACCACCACCACCCCTCCTCCAAGATACCACCAGAGCAGCAGGATGCACCGTACCCACAACAACCGTCACGGCACTGCCTTCAGACCACGCCGACGTGGACCCCACAACAACTCAGCCAGTCGCTACCCACACCCACACCCACCACACCACACCAAGACAGCAGGACACGCCTGACAAATCCTTCACTTGCACGACAGCAGCAGACACGAACCCCGAATCCCACCGTTCAGCAACAGCAGCAGCAGCAGCAACAGAAACAACAGCAGCAGCAGCAACAGCAACAGCAACAGCAGCAGCAACAGCAACAGCGCAAAACGTATCCACTGAAAGCACCACCGGACAGAGCGAGTTTCCGAATATCCACACAGCGACTGTGGAGAAGACAGAGGACACGGCCAAGTTCGTTGAAGAGCTGCTGTCCAGATACAGTGACCGACCTCTGAGGATCTTGGTGGACGAAGGGCCCACCACTGTCAAGCCGACCTTCTTGCACGCGCTGCTGAGGGAGGGGCAGAAGGCGCTGGCCCGCGGCGAGAGGCTTGTTCGCCGTCTGCAGGGCAGCGGTGAGGGGGATAGCGGAGGTGCTGACACCGGCACGTGGGACCCGTTTCCCCAGCTTCTGGCTCCTCTCTCAGTGCCACAGCTGTGGAAGGCGAAGGTTTGTGAAGACGTGTTTTTTTTTGTTTTGTTTTGTGTGTGTGTGTGTGTGTGTGTGTGTGTGTGTTCACATAGACTGGGGGCCAAAGTGTGTGACGTGTTTATACAGACTGGTGACCAAAGTGTGTGACGTTTATACATGGAGACTGGTGACCAAAGTGTGTGACGTGTTTATACAGAGACTGGTGACCAAAGTGTGTGACGTGTTTATATACAGACTGGTGACCAAAGTGTGTGACGTGTTTATACAGAGACTGTTGACCAAAGTGTGTGACGTCTTTATACAGAGACTGTTGACCAAAGTGTGTGACGTCTTTATACAGAGACTGTTGGCCAAAGTGTGTGACGTCTTTATACAGAAACTGGTGACCAAAGTGTGTGACGTCTTTATACAGAGACTGTTGGCCAAAGTGTGTGACGTCTTTATACAGAAACTGGTGACCAAAGTGTGTGACGTCTTTATACAGAGACTGTTGGCCAAAGTGGGGCATCACCTGCTGACCATGAGCAACAGGCTGCCCGTGCTGCAGCCAGCTCACGGCAGACCGCCCATCACCCAGAGCCCCCAGTGGAGAGACCTCACCACTGACATCACTGCCTCCCACGCACGCCTGACCTCCTTCATCCACACCTGGCACCGCCACCTGCAGACTGTGGTGAGGTCTGCTGGTGCTTCACAAGCTCCTGCTGGAGGTGACTGTAACGTTTCCAGACTGACGAAATATGTTCGTGCCATTTCCAGATCAACAGACGATGTTTCCAACGTCTCCGGATCCGAGGGTGAACTCCGCAGATTTTCCAAATCTCAGGAAGACGTTTCACAAATTTCCAAACCTGTTGAAGATGTTCAGTGTACATTCACTCCAAAAGAAGCTGTTTTGAGCCCATCCGGTCTCGCAGAAGATGCTATTGACGTTCCCAAACCTATGGAAGGTGTTGTTGACTTGTTAAACGTCAAAGAAGACAACCATGTTCGCGTCTCCAGTGTGTGCAACCCGGTCTTCAAGACGTCCGATCAGAATACAGAAATCCCTGACGACAACAAATGTCAAGAAGTCACAGAAACCAAGCACGGTGGTGCATCATCGTTAATCCACTCTGAAGACAGAGGATTTCACCACTTGCCTCGTGAAGCTGGAGAGACTGCCCAAACAGACGCCGTAAACGCCATAGACTGTCACACCACTGCTCAGCACCAGAGGCTCCCTCCTGAGAATCCAGGAGACGGACAGATCAGAGGGATTCCACATGCCGGGGGTCACCACCTCAACACACCGGGAGCAGACAGAGCGGACAGCAGAGGAACGCTTCCCTGCCCGAGCTCTGACGAGGTGCTGGAGGTCTTGGACAAGCTGGAAGCCGAGATGCTGCAGGCCTCGGGAAAGCTCTTCAACGTGGAGAACCAGATGGACTTCTTCGTCGTCAGCGACGTCCTCTCCCAGCTGGTGAAGGAGCGGGACCGGAGGGAGCTGTCCGTGTGGAGCTCCGCCGTCACGCCGTTCTACAAGCCCCAGGACTTCCTGCTCCGGCCCCTCACCCGCTGCCTGCGCTGTCCGCCCACCGTGCAGCACGTGCTCAGCTTGGTGGAGAAGGATCTGCAGGTGAGTACGGCGCTGTGCCCATGTTCCTGTGTGCATGAACAATAATGACGATAATAATAATAATAAG
>NC_134888.1:36721066-36746066 GCF_041734735.1 Babylonia areolata | reverse complement strand
ATAGTTTTCGGAAAGGATATCATGAAATTTAACGCCATTAGAATTGCTATGAGTTCAGCTGTGAAGATGGATTTATTCTCTCCCAGTTGAAAAGGGTTTTGAAAGTTAAGGTCAGGAATAACGAAAGCAGCACCAGCTCTATCATTTACAACAGAGCCGTCTGTAAAAATCTTTAGATAATTAAGGTATTTCTCTTCCAAATGGTTTCGTACATGTGATGTAAGTAAATTTATGTTGTCATCTTTGGTCAGATCAGTGTGATCGATATCAAATTGTGCTCTTTGAAGTTCCCATACAGGTGTAGGTGATACTACAGACCTTTTAGCAAAATGTGGGGTTTTATTCACGCCGGAATTTGTTAAAATATTTGACGTGTATGTTCCCAGTGTGGTATGAGAGGATATAGATCTAGCTCTCTTTGGAAAATCGCGGTCGGATTTGAGATTTATTTCCGATTCCAAATCATTTTCGTCCGTTAAACTTCTCAAGACAAATTTGCTACACGCAAGTTCCCTTTGATCCTCTAATGGTAATACTCCCGCTGCACTGTACGTTTTCTTACTGGAAGCATGGGCTGGTAAGCCAAGTGCCAGTTTATATGCTCTGCAGTCTATGCTTTGAATTTTTTTCAGTAAATATTTCTGTTGATGTGTGTTGTGCTGTGTGTTTGTGTGCGTGCGTGCGTGTGCGTGTGTAATAAATAATAATAATAATATAGCGCTGAATCTTGTGCACAAACAAATCAAAGCACTTTCGCACCAGTCATTCACATGCATGCATAACTCAAAAACTGGAGAAAGTGTGTGTGTGTGTGTGTGTGTGTGTGAGGAGGAGGAGGACAATTTCTGTTTAATGTCCCGTCACACATAATGGTGATTGTTGGCATCTGGTTAAAGTATTCATTTTCACATTTGAATGTCATCACTTAATGATATTCAGGACAATGAATGAATTAAAAGTTGGGATAGAGTTTATATATACATACACACCTCTCCCACCTTACCCTTCACACACACACACACACACACACACCGCTCCCACCTTACCCTTCACACACACACACACACACACACACACCGCTCCCACCTTACCCTTCACACACACACACACACACCGCTCCCACCTTACCCTTCACACACACACACACACACACACACACACACACCGCTCCCACCTTACCCTTCACACACACACCGCTCCCACCTTCCCCTTCCACACACACACACACACACACCGCTCCCACCTTCCCCTTCACACACACACACACACACACACACACACACACACCGCTCCCACCTTACCCTTCACACACACACCGCTCCCACCTTACCCTTCACACACACACACACACACCGCTCCCACCTTACCCTTCACACACACACACACACACACACACACACACACACACACCGCTCCCACCTTACCCTTCACACACACACCGCTCCCACCTTCCCCTTCACACACACACACACACACACACACACACACACCGCTCCCACCTTCCCCTTCACACACACACACACACCGCTCCCACCTTCCCCTTCACACACACACACACACACACACACACACACACACACCGCTCCCACCTTACCCTTCACACACACACACACACACACCGCTCCCACCTTACCCTTCACACACACACACACACACACACACACACACACACACACACCGCTCCCACCTTACCCTTCACACACACACACACACCGCTCCCACCTTACCCTTCACACACACACACACACACACACACACACACACACACACACACACACACACACACACACGAACAAAGACAGACAGACAGACAGACAGAAAAGAAATAGAAGAGACGAAGAGAGAAAGAGAAACAGACAGTGAAAACCTGTGCATAGACCGAAGTGAGGCATTTAAACTGTTATAGCATTGTAAACAGTCATCAGATCCCCGCGTCAAGCACTGTCAAGTGGTCATAAAGCGTTCTGCCCTTCTGGTGATTGCTGTGGGGGAACAGAATGTTATCATTGTTTTGTTTAGCTTTCTGTCCAAGGCCTGACTAAGCGCGTTGGGTTACGCTGCTGGTCAGGCATCTGCTTGGCAGATGTGGTGCAGCGTATATGGTTTTGTCCGAACGCAGTGACGCCTCCTTGAGCTACTGAAACTGAAACTTAGCTTTCTGTGTGTATACATACACCTTTGTATGCATGTCTTGTAAACTTTGTTGAAGTTTGATTGACATTAAAATTGATTCTGATTCTGATTCTGAATCTGATTCTGACTCGGATTCTGATTCACACACACACACACACACACACACACACACACACACACACACACACACACACTAACTAAATAATTAACTAAGTAAGTAACTAACGAATTAACTAACTAAATGACTAACAAACTGATGACAAACTACACACACACACACACACACACACACAGTGTTCTCTCTCTCTCTCTCTCTCGCTCCCTCCCTCTTCCTCACCCCACCCCTCTCTCTCCTGTCTGCTAGTACCATTATAAGAAGCAGGTTAACGTGACAGCCTCTTAAACGATACTGAGAGAGAGCGGATCTGGGTGTCACTCCAGTTTACACCCCCCCCCCCCCACCCCCGGTCCCCTTTCATTTACTTCTCGGCAAAAAAATGTTTAGTCTATGTATATATGTATGTATGTATGCATACATATGTGTGTGTGGGAGGGTGTGTGTGTGCGCGCGTGTGTGAGTGTGTATATGTGCGTGTGTGTGCGTGCGTGTGTGTGTGTGTGCGCGCGCACACACACACACACACACACACACATATATATATCTAGTAAAAGAGGAAGCATAAAAGAACTCGGACTGAAACTTACGTCAAGTATGACACAATAACATTTTGCGTCACGTACTACTTTGACGTCGTTACATTGATCACGTCGCTGAGGAAGGTCCGAGACCGAAATTTTCCTTCTTGTGCAAAAGGCTTTTTGTTTGTTTTTCATTATATATATATATATAATTCCAAATGCATATTAAAAAAAAGAAATAGAAGGGAAAAAGTAATCAAAATAACATTGGGATACTGCGGACGGAATGTGTTTATGTTGATTATCTGTGTGTCCAAACAACAATTTTTACATGAAAACAAACAAAAACGTTATCTATGTACACAGCAGTATCATTTGTCTCAACCGATTTCAAATACCGGCGTTTAAGACACACCATCAGAGACAAAGGGGGGAAAATATCAAACAGATATTGACCAGAAACACAACAGATACAATATACCATGTTAACAACAACAACAACAACAACAAAAGAAGGAAAGAAAGAAAAACATCCTCCGGACAAAACATGCCTGGGAGTTTTGACCCCACACAGTCAGTTCGCCCGCACTTTCTCTCTCAGTGAAGAGGACATACAGGCCGCTTCACTCAGATATCCTGACGCGGTGAAAAGAAGGGCCACCACTCGAAGAAAAAAGCTGCAGAACATCAGTGTTGGAAACCTGCGTGTCAACGGTGGCGGCTGGGTGTGTACGATAAACAGTACAGCTCTGTGGTGGAACTTTGACAGACAAGACAAGACAAGACAAGACGTGTTTATTTCAGGACACCCCCTTGGGGTAGGTGAAAAAAAAAATGTAATGTTCTATTTCAAGCCTCCAAAATTATTGCACCTATTTGTAACATTTTCATGATTTGTTGGACCAAAAACGAAAAAAAAAAAGAAAAAAAAAAGGAAGATGGTGGTACGTTAGTTTAGTGACTGATTCAGCATCAAAAATGAGTAAACAACGTACAAAATAAAAGAGTGGAAATCCACTGAAAATTGGTTACAACATCTACCGATGGTAATATCGTTTCACACATGCACGAAAAAATTGCCGGTAAAATAGGTGCAATAATTTTGGATGCTAAAATAGGACTTTACCAGTGAAAATGTTACGTATTTCATATAGTTAGACAAAACTAATACGAACATGAAAAACATGTAACATGATGCAAGGGTAGACCCTCAAGGTGTGACCAGCACTTTGGGTTTATGAGTAGGTGAAGTCAGACATCTGCTCCTATCTCTGATTTTTAAAATACTTTTTGAAGCAGATGTGATGTAGCGCGTATGGAGCAGTCGGCCCTCTTTGACTCATCCTTGAAACCGAAACTGCTTACAATCAGTTATGATAGTCAGTCGTTTTCGACTATGACCATCAGACTATCTGGGCTAGAATTTTATTATAGTACCCAAGTTACATCCCCACTCTCTCGGCCAAGAGGGTTTTAGGACAGTCGGCGTTGGGATGGTTCCCAAAGGCCAGCTGGCTCCCCAAGGCTGCAGCACTAAGAGCCAGTGCAATTTTGTTTTTACAATGGCCAAACGAACTGGTCGGCTGATAGATAGATATGGCATGCATTGATGGAGAGAGAGAGAGAGAGAGAGAGAGAGAGAGAGAGATGCGTCTTTTAAAACAATATGTGAAAGATTTTCTGTTGTTTGTGCTGGAAGTGATTGAGTACTTCTAAATTTATATGTATTCATAAGAAGGTTTTGTGAATATGCCGACATAAAGAGATGCTCATTGTCTGTCGTGGTAGGTAGCCAAAACTAAATATATTCACCAGAAGGGTTTGTAAATTCGCCGACTTAAACAGATGCACTTTGTCTGTCGTGGCAGGTATACACAAATGCATTCATTACCAAGAAAAATGATGAACAGTCGGGTCGGGTCAGCACCCTTTCGTTTCTGTTTGAGAATAATTAATGGAATTCCAAAAGATTTTCATTTTTGTTTGTTTAATGGTTTATTTGTTGTTGTTGTTTTTTGTTTTGTTTTGTTTTTCAATAGAAAAAAAAACAAATACTGCTATTCCATTTTCCATGGCTTCTAAGAGGAGTCATCTGGCTCAGAAGATGCCTTCCTTGGGTCGTCCCAGTGATGGGGTCATACTGCTGAATTACCAGGCTTCCAGCTCTGCCGTGAGACCCTTTATCCGTGTGTTTGTGTTTGTGTGTGTGTGTTAGTGTGTGTATTAGTGTTAGTGTTAGCGCGCGCGCGTGTGTTATGTGTGTATCTGTTTGTTCTGTGTGTGTGTGTGTGTGTGTGTGTGTGTGCGTGTGCGTGTGTGTCTGATGAGGGGTGGGGGCATTGTCAATGTGTTGCGTGTTCTTGTGTGCTTTGTCTCTGGCGTGTTATTGTAAAGTGCTTTGAGAATTTGAAAGCGTTATAAAACGCTATATAAATGCACTCATTATTATTATTATTATTGTTATTATTATTATTGTTGTTTGTTGTTTTGTTATTATTATTATTATTATCATTATCGTCATCATCATTTAATAATAAACTATTACGTATCATCAATCAAATTTATGTGTAGAAACAGTTTTTCCTTTGTTTGTTTGTTCTTTAACCAACAGAATCACACCAAAAAAACTTCTGTCTGTCATGAAGTCATACTGTTGTCTCACCATTGTCACGCAATTTCATATCCCTGCCGGAACCCAGGCCCCAAGAGGGACCAGCAGCAACCCAGACGGGGACGTTGGTGACGGCTTCGTCAACCCCATCTACGCCTCTTCCAAAGGTCAAGGTCCTCCTCAGCGGCAAACGCAAACCCCCTCCTCCTCCTCCCCCACCTCCTCCTCCTCCTCCAACGACCGCCAGCCGTCCTTCAATAACCTCTCCGCTCTCCGTCACCTTGACTTCGCCCCAGCCACCGCCTTCCCTGGCTTCAGAGACCACGGGGCCAAACCCCCGGCCAGCAGCGATCCTCGGGGATTCGAACCAGAGCACGGGAGGATGCAGGAGCCCGCGAGGAGACTTAAGGGGCGGAAGGGGAATGGGTCTGGTCCTGTGTTCGATTCTCAGGGCTCTGAAGAGGGGGAGTGGAGGAGGAGGAGAAGGAAGAGGGTTGTGTTTTACGCCGTGCTGTTGGGGAGCCTGCTGTTGCTGTGTACGGCGGTCGCGATGGCCGTCACACTGGGCAGGGACGGTAAGTCGGTCGGCGTGGGAGCGTTGTGTAGAGGTGGGGAAGTGGTGGTGGTTGTCGTGGGGCTGTTGGGGTGGATTTTTGTCGGGACAATGGAAAGATCAACGAGATTTTTACCTGTTAAAAATGAATAAAATGATAATAATCATAATCACAATTAAAAAAAAAAAAAAAAAAATTATGATGATGATGACGACAGTGATAAAATTTACTACTACAACTACTGATAATCGTAATGATACTACTACCACTACTATTACTACTACTACTAATGATAATAATAATAATGACCATTTATTCTTTACAAAAACGGGTATACGGACATACACTTGAGCACACATAATTTCTTATATTCACACATTCACATACTTACACACACACACACACACACACACACACACACACACGCACGCACGGACGCACGCAGGCACGCACGTATACATATGAGAGAGTTTTCTGATGGAGAAGTATTATATCACCCAGTGACAGGAGGGTAAATATCTTTTTTGTTTGTTTGTTTGTTTTCTCAAGGCCTGACTAAGCGCGTTGGGTTACGCTGCTGGTCAGGCATCTGCTTGGCAGATGTGGTGTAGCGTATATGGATTTGTCCGAACGCAGTGACGCCTCCTCGAGCTACTGAAACTGAAACTGAAACATAGCACATCATGTGAAAGCTGCAGGCTTACTTACCATGGTATATTTCAGTGTATGTGAAACACCGCAGTGTTCGCGTCGTTCCTTTCTTTCCTCGTTAGTGGGCTGGACTCCCGTGTTCAATCGTGTCCACGAGTGGGCTTTTACGTGTGTTTTTTTACCCTCCCATGTAGGCAGCCATACTCCGTTTTTCAGAGTGTGTACGCTGGGTATTTTCGTGTTCCCATAATTAATTCCACCGAACGCTGACACGGATTTCGGGATCGTTAACGGGCGTGTTTTATCATCTGCATGTAGACACACTCACACACACACACACACGCGCGCGCATGTACGCACACACGCACGCGCGCGCGCACACACACACACACACATAAAGGGGGCGGGGGTGGGGGGTGGGGGGTTCAGGCACTATAGCAGGTCTGCACATCTGTTGACCTGTGGAAATCGGGGAAAGCTCCACCCCTTATTTATTGCGCCAGGCGCCGATGCTATACCGGGATGGAACCCAGGTCCCTCAGTTTTAAAATCAAACATTCATACCCACTCGGCCACCGCGCCCCTCAAAACGTGAACTGACCTGTTGTGTGTTCAGATCCCCAGTCCATGCGGGCTGCACAAGGCAACACCACCCAGGAAAACAGTAAGTTCTTTCGTTCTTTCTTTCTGTCTATCTTCTTTTCGTCTTTCTTTCTTTCTTTAAAATCTTTCTTTAATTCCACATCTTTTTGCTTGCAGGGATTTTAGACCCATCGTATTCGCTTATAGTGGAACAAATTTGTGGTTGTCTGGACGCTAGTCGATGAGACGACAGACCAAGGTCCCGTGTGCAGCATGCATTTAGCGCTCGTGAGAGAACCCACGGCAACAAAAGGGTTTTCCTTGGTAGAATTCTGTCGAAAAGCCCACTTCGATAGGAAAAGCAAATAAAACTGCAGGCAGAGAAAAAAGAAAGAAAGAAGAATGGGTCAGTGTTAGCGACACGTTCTCCATGGGGAGAGCAGCCCGAATTTCACACAGAGAAATCTGTTGTGACAAAAAGAGTAAAACAAATTAAATACAAATGTTGTTATTTATATTAGTTCTCTGCAAAATCACGTTCATCCAATGTAATGTGTGTAAACTTCTACAAATTCGATTCACTGAGTCTGAAATTGTCACATTCACTACATAATGGTATGTATTGACGAAGTGCCTTTTTTATGTTGTTTTTCCTGTGTTTGATATCCAGATAATCCAATGAAAGTTGTAAACCACACATTTACACAATACATTTCCCGCCACAACACCCTTAGAGCACATGTCCACTCCTGTTTGTTGTACAAGTCGTTGGTGTCACTGTCAGTGTCATTAGCCTTTCCTGCCACTTTCTCTGGTTGTCCTTGTCAAGAGCGCTGCTGTTCTTGGGATGCAGTTCCATTTCCATTTTTGACGTAGTGTCTTTGACGTAATGTCCTTGAGACGTAACTTTTTTTCTCTCCCTTGTTTCTAGGCTGTGGGGTAATGCTGAGGTTGTGAGGAGGCGCTTCGTTTTTGCAAACATTGAAATGGAGAAACATACCCTGGAATCTAAACTTCAATTTTTCGGCTACTGGCTTCCCTCCCCCCCCCCCCCCTTCCTCCTGCGAAAACAGCCACATTCCCACTGCCCTTTTTCAGTTGCTTTTATCACACGAGCTTGTTTAACTCACTCAGTACGGCCAGTCCTCTCTTCTCCTTACACAGACCCCTTGGATGTGCAGTGGGTGTCTGAATGACCTTCAGCTTCCGTCGTCAGAATTGTGGTATCTTTGTCAACATTCACCTCTTCAGTATAAGAGCCTTCCGCTTGCAGTATTTTGATGATGGTAATTGGGGTGAAACGCTGTTAACGTCGTCTCTTTCGCCGTTCGTATGGAGAGAGTTAAATGGTGAATGGTTATTTCCATTGTTCTGCAGCCCCGAAAAGGCTTGAAGCAGGAAAGAAAGTGATATGACTGACAAGCCTTGTGTTGTGTTGTTGTTTTTTCTGGTGGTTTTATCCTTTGTCAGCCTGGCTCGGTCTGTTGGAGAAGCGACGCGTACATTTATTGGAACACGCACGCGCGCACACAACACACACAGCACGGCACGGCACACAAAGACAGAAGAAAAAAACACGTACACTCCCTGCCCATAACCGGTAATGCGCAAAATGGACAATTAGCGTTAGTGAGCACGATATATATATATCTGTGTGTGTATGTGTGTGCGTGTGTGTGTGTGTGTGTTATACATAATGAATATACACATTCCCTTTGTTTGACTTCAGCTCCTCCCATCACGGAGGCAAACCAGTCCACAGCGGGAGACATGCCAACAGCAGCAGCAACACTGACCACTGCAGCTGTCACGGCCACGGGGCATTCCGTCAGCCAGGACTGGAACACAGGCAACGCCACCCTTGATGGCCCACTTACCACTGCTGGTGGTCCACTTACCACTGCTGGTGGTCCATCTACCGCTGTTGATGGCCCACTTACCACTGGCAATGTCCCATATACCACTGACAATGGCCCATTTACCACTGCTGATGACCTATCTACCACTGACGATGGCCCATTTACCACTGCTGACGGCCCACTTACCACTGCTGACGGCCCACTTACCACTGACAATGTCCCACACACCACTGCTGATGGCGTGTTTACCACTGCTGATGACCTATCTACCACTTACGATGGCCCATTTACCACTGCTGATGACCTGTCTACCACTGCTGATGGCGCATTTACCACTGACGATGACCCACTTACCACAACCACTGTGTTTGAAGTCCCGACTACCACTGACAAAGGACCGGTCACTACTGAAACAACGACCACCACAGAATACACACCTCCCATTTATTATCTTGATTTTGATTATTATGATGACCGTGATGATGATGCTGATGATTATTGTTAGTTCATCGTTAGGGGTCACCTAAACCCACTTCCCTCCCTTCAAGCTTCAGACATATGTTCGTGACGGAAAACTATCCGTTCCAAAAGAGTCATTCACATTAACTGCAAGCAACTGATTCACAGTCACCCCTACAAGGTGAGAAATAAAACACTCCCATGTTAAAAAGTACAAATTTCAGTACAAGTTTCAAGGAGGTGTCGAAGCGTGCGCGCGGGATGGTCCATACATGCTGCTACGCTACATCTGCTTAGAAATAAAATGGGGGGGGGGAAGTGGGGACAAGGTGCGGGGGGTGGAGTGGGGGGGGGGGGGTGATGCCTAACCAATCCTATATGCACAGAGACTCGTCAGGCCTTCAAAGCCTACAATAGGTATGTAAAGAGGATTCAGCTAGAAACGAAAGGAAATAAACAAAATAAACGAATAAGTACATACGTTGAAATATAATTTAACAACAACAACAACAACAAAAATGAAGGCACAGGGAAGGAAAATGATTTAAATTGTAAGTGCAAGCAAGAAGGTATCAGAATAACCATGGCTGAAAACGTGTTTTTAAAGTCATCAAAATATACCGCTTGTATTAGAATTTCTGAGGCGGCGGAATAGTTATTTCTGCACATTTGAGAGTATGTGTTGACCATTAAAAAGACAGTATCTTGATAGAACCGTGGACAAGAATAGATGATTTTTTAAATTTTTTGAATTTTTTTATTTTAGACTAGAACGATGACCATTCGTTTTTTTCGCTGGCAACAAGGAGGATACACTGCTATTTATAGAAATCTGTCTCTGTTTCTCTCTCCAGCTGTATATCGAATCTATTTATCTATCTGTCTGTGTGAAAGTTTATCCTATAGTCTTATTCATCAATTCGATCTCTTGCAGGCATTAACGATGTCTATACTTTAAACATGTGTGACGGTGATTATCCTTTCAGCCTGTAAGCTAATTAAGTTTTCTCACTTCAGTTTATCAACATGTACTGGTCTTCCTATATTTGAGTACACATGATGATGATGATAATGATGGTGTGTGTGTGTGTGTTGATACCAGTGATACCCAGGTCGAATAAAAGTTGTAATGTTGTAATGTACTTAATACTGCTATTTATTGATTTGTTATATATTATTGAAAAACCTCATGAGTGGTCGACTCCCACTTGACTGAAATAAAAATGAATGTGTAATCAGAAATCACAGTCTTTATCTAGGTTGGCCTACATTTTTACCACCACGAAATAAAACTACAGTTCAATAAAAACTGGATTTTTTTTTACCATCAGAAAATAAAATATATATACTAGCTTGCTAGAATTGATTTTGTGTGTGTTTGAGGAGGACATTTTGTACTGTGTAAGTGCGTGTTTAAATATACACTTAGGAGTATGTTTCAGCACTTGGATTTAGTGGATATATAATGATGGACAGATTAACAGACAGACAGACAAACAGGGTACGAGTTCTTTCACTCTGTGGTACCACTAAAGTGTATATACATGTGTTTGTGGTTGTGACAGTGAATGAAGAACAAGACAGAAAGGTGGATTCTCTCCCCCCCCCCCCCCAACCCCGCCCCCCCTCTCCCTCTCTCTCACCACCCCCCTCCCTCCCCCCCGTGTGTGTGTGTGTGTGTGTGTGTGTGTGTGTGTGTGTGAGCTTGTGTGTGTGTGTGCACTGTGTACATGTGTGTGTGTGTGTGTGTGTGGATGCATGTGTGTACGTTTGCATGTGTGTATACTTCTGCGTGTGTGTGCGTGTGCGCATGCGCACACGCGGAGACAATCAGTAAACTCAAAGCGCAAACACGTACATTCTGTGAATATGTAAATGAAGAGAATAAAAAAAATAAAAAGCAATATACCATTTTAAAAACAGTACTATTTCCAATGAATGCTGATACACCAACACCAACACTAGCCAATACTCATACAGCACGATCACGCGCGCACACACACACACACACACGCGCGCGCGCACTGCTCATTTTACTACCTACCAACTACCTTCCGCCACCTACCTTCCCCTGTGGCCCCACCTTCCACCTCCGCCCCAATCCCTCCCACAAATACACCAGCCCCCATCCACCCCTCTCCTCTTTGCGAACAGACGTAAAATTGACGTACGACAACAGCAATGCGCATCATCTCATGCCCACATGTCGAAGTGTCAAACGATCCAGCTCGACTTTTATTGCAACAATTTCATGGATAGACGGCAAACACAAACAAAAAACACCAAAACAAAACCAAAAAAGCCTTATTTCTCTCCTTTTTTTCCAGACCTAAATATTAAGCAGTCAATTTTCATGCAGCCAAGTGCTCAGCTGGCTACTAACCGTAGTTAACTCACAGCACATATCGTACAGCAGACGACAGTTTCACTGAAGTGACGGTGTCCAACCTTTGACATGAGGAGGTAACTCCTGTGGCGTAACACTGTTCAGAATCGAAATTGAAACGTAAGCATCCACCGGTCATGTTCCCGAGGTGCTGCTCTCGAGCACACATCGCGTGTCGCACACAGTCATTTTTGTAACAAAGTTCAGCAAAGATGTCAGGTGCATATGTGGAGAACATATTTCTAGCAACCATGTAATATTCGAATGTCAGAATCTAAAATGTTTTTTTGCCAGACTTCACCAAAAGTTCTTTTGAATGTGTTATTAACAATTCCAGTATGTTATTTGTTATTGCAGAAGGTTTGCTGCATAGTCCTATAGGACATTTGTTATAGATGCTATAGTTGTTTGATGTTGGCGTTTATAACGTTTCCATTTTTCCTAGCGTTGTCTTTCCCTATTCACCCTCCACACATACACACACTTTTACCCCTCCCCCTCTCATAGCCCCTACCCCCACGGTGGGTTTTTTTTTTTTTTTTTTTGACAACAACACACAGTCAGCTGCCTAAAATTCTGCTGCATGGTCTTTTCTCTTCATCTCTTCTTATCTCCTCCTAACTATTGTAAATAAAACAATAGAAAAACCCTCATGTGACTGGCCTCTACATGTTCCTGGCCTGCGCGTGGATCTTTTCTATCCTTTAACCCTTTCACTGCCAAACTCGCATTCATGCAGCAGCTAGGACCCCATGTCACTGAAGGGTGACCAGATCACGTGTCTGTTATCCATAAACCTACTGCTCTAAATGTTCGGTGGTAGGATAGGCCATATATTCTACACATCACAGGGGGAATCCCCAGCTGTTCACAGACACCATAATTTCTGTGTTTATAGTATAAGGGAATTTTACACTCTAAATTGACTGACGGTGAACGGGTTAATACAGTAAATCAGTAATTCTTTTGTACCGTCCCCTTTATGAAAAATACCACTCGGCTACATTCATATAAGCTTATTCTGCCACGGAAGGCAGAAGAATACTCAGAACCTCATTTGTTCTTATCTGTTCACACCTTACACAGCTGAACATGCGAAAATGTTCGGTCCGACATTAATTTGTCGAAACACTTCACAGAGTAAAATCCAAGCAATTGCGAGGTTTTGGGCTGTGCATTTCCTCATATGCGTTCGTGGGCTGCAACTCCCACGTTCACTTCAAATGTACCAGTTGGCTTTTACCTGTCCGTTTTAGTCCTACCATGTAGGCAGCCATACTCCGCTTTGGGAGGAGTCTGTGCAACATAGCTAAACATGGAAATGTTACATTCATCGATGCACTTTACAGAGAATTACATGGAATCGAAATGTTTTGTCTGTGCACTGAACAGAGATAAACATGGAAATGTTGCATAATATGTCAACGTTTGAAAAACGCATGGAATGTTCATGTTTCGTCTGAACATGAACACAGACAAACACACGGAAATGTTCACGTAACTTGTCAGTGCACTTCAGACAGACAACACGTGGAATTTTCATGTTTTGTCGGTGCACGAACATCGCTGAACACATGGAAATATCATTCATTTATTTGCCGATGCATTGACCTTGACAAACACTGCATCGCAATCTGTATCGTTTGTGAACTCAACACTTGGAATTGTGAAATTTTCTTTGTGTAGGTAAGCCTTACATTTTAACATGCAATATGAACTGTATTGTCTGTGTACTTAACATAAAAAAAACACACACGTGTAATTGTGATTTGTATTGTCTGTGCATTTAACAAACACATGAAAATGTTATGTATGTCGCCTATGTATTCAACATCGACAAACATAAAGAATTATCAACAGTAGGCTACCCTATTGTCTGTGCACTTACCATATACAAACACGTGGAATTGCGATCTGTACCTATCGTCTGTACACTTTATACCAACAAACACGTGAAAATCGTACTTGTAGTGTCTTTGCACCTGCCATAGACAAACACGTGGAACTGTGATATGTATTGTATGTACATTTGACATCAACAAACATATGGCAGTGTGATGGTTTCTTTGTGCCCATTGAACACTAAATGGACTAGTTTTCATTTGGCTGGAATAATTCAGTTCAATAGCGTTTATATATAATGACTTTCTTCACTGACGTCATTCTCACCATCTCGTCAGTTGTGCCACTGACGCAAGTCGCTGGTCACGCGAGTCTTGTAAGAAAAAACAACGATAAAACAACAACAAAAACAAAACAAAACAAAACAAAAACAAGAGAGGCAAGGCCTTCAAGACTCACTTGTGATAAATTAAGTCCCCTAGCATTAATTACAGAGTAATTTCCCTTTTTTACTATCTGCACCAAAACGTTTGCAAAATAAATAAAAAATTCCATGCTTAGCAAAAGAAGTTCCTGTTTGAACAAAAAATGATAATAATGACTCCTCTTGTTGTTGTGTCAGAATAAGAGGTCAAAGTGCCAAGTTTAGAGAATACAAAAAATATAAATATAACAGTAAATGCAGTTTGCATATAATTAGGCTTCTTTTTATTTTTTTTGTGCCCATCCCATAGGTGCAATATTGTTTTAAACAAGATGACTGGACAGAACTGAATTTTTCCTATTTTTATGCCAAATTTGGTGTCAACTGACAAAGTATTTGCAGAGAAAATGTCAATGTTAAAGTTTACCACGGACACAGACACACAGACACACGGACACACACACACACACACATACACACACAGAGACAACCGAACACCGGGTTAAAACATAGACTCACTTTGTTTACACAAGTGAGTCAAAAACAAAAACACCACGACACACAGAGAGCGTTTCTTGAAATGGCTGACATGAACAGGAGAGACAGTGGTCCATTTCATGATAATTTTTTTTCCAGGGAAAGGAGAGGGTATTTTTGCAAGACAATATGACACACGCTACGACATGTGACACACACTCACACTGAACAAGTGAACCATGGCGGGCTCTCTGTGTGTCCATGCGGCCCATTATCGTGATAAACTGATCCATTATTGTTATAAACAAAAGTGACCCACTGTCGTTATTAACATATACAAGAGTGGCCCAATATCGTCATAAACATAAACAAGAGTGGCCCACAGTCGTTATGAACACAAACGACAGTGGCCCTTTATCGTCACAAACACTAACAAGAGTGGCCCAATATCGTTATATACATAAAAAAAGAGTGTCCCAAAGTAGTAATGAACACAAACGATAGTGCCCCATTATCGTCACAAATACAAACAAGAGTGGCCAATTATCGCCATAAACAAGAGTGGCACATTATCGTCACAAATACCAACAAGAGTGGCCCATAATCTGTCTCAATCACAAACAAGACTGGCCCCTTATCGCCATGAATATAAGCAAGAGTGGCACATTATCGTCACAGCCACAAACGACATTGGCCCAATGTCGTCATAAAAGCAAACAAGAGTGGCACATTATCGTCGCAGCCACAAACGACATTGGCCCAATGTCGTCATAAAAGCAAACAAGAGTGGCCCATTATCGTCAAAAACACTCGAAAGAGGCCCGTTATCGTCATAACCACAATGACAGTGGCCCAATATCGTCATAAATACAAACAAGAGTGGTCCGTTATTGTTGTGAACAAGGGTGTCCTGTTTTCTTTCCAAACAAGACCAGTCCATGTTCTTTTATATAAAAACAACTGGCAAGTCATCATCATAAACAGGAACAAGAGTGGCACATTATTATTGTAAACAAGGGGGATGGGGGGTGGGGGGGGGGGGCATTATCATTATAAACAAGAATGGTCCATTTCCTCATAAACAATAATGGTATATTGTCTTTAATAAAAAAATAATAATAAAAATAAATGATTTTTTAAGTGGCCAAATATCGTTATAAACAGAAACAAGAATGGCCCTTTTCGTTGTAGGTATAAAGAAGAGTAATCCATTATTGTTATAAATAGAAACAGGAGTGATCACCATTTCTGTATGTGTATCACCAAGAGGGGTCCATCATTGTTATAAGTATAAACAAATAAAGCTTATTCTGATCAACAACAACAAAGAGTATCCCATTATCTTTATAAACATGCACAAGAGTGTCCCATTATCCCTATAAAGAGTGATCCATTATCATCATAAACGAGAGAGGCTCGTTATCCCTATAAACAAGAGTGGCCCATTGGTCTTGTAAAAAAAAGGGGGTTACTCATTAATTTATGTCTGTGAGTTGTTTGTTAATGTCTTGTTCATAGGGCGCATACTGCCCCCAAATTCGCACGGAGCGCATACGCAATGCTCTAAACAATGTCAGAGGTGTAGCTAAACAACTGGTTTATTATCATTGTTGCTGTTATGATTATCGTCATCAATAGTAGTAATTTCTATCATCATCATCATCATCATCATCAGAAGTAGTAGTCGTAATACCATTGTTATTCATAATCCACTAATAAGCTTCGTAATCCTGAGTCGCTGGACGGATAGAAATAGCAGTTACAACAACAACACCAACACACACACACACACACACACACACACACACACACACACGTTTTTCACGTGCCAACATAATTATATACACTGCCAAGCATATGCTTTGCCATGCCTGATACACGTCTTATGCGTGCTACCAGAGACTTCAACTGTCCAGAGTTCAAATCCCCTAAAGCTGCAACACGGGTCATGCTGAACATACATAAAAAGAGACGCTTCATAGAAAAAAACAGAGATACCTCACAGAAATACCACAAGCTAACTTCCTCAAGCAACAGGCAGACTCTTTGGCTGGCCACAGGTTGAAAGTCAGCGTCTCACACAATACGACTGGTGAAATTTTCACTTCCAGCGTTCTTCACACGACCCAATCGTCTTTGTTTTCTCATTAAAAAAAAAAAAAAAAAAAGATCACAGGCTTCTGTTGAGAATTGCAGTGTTTCATATCATCAGCAAGTCTTCCGTTTTCTAATAGCATGTCATTTTGTCATTTTTACGAACTTCTCGCATAGATTCAACTCTAATATCAGAATCGTTACTCTATGAAAACCAGCGTCAGATAAGCAACACTTTGATTCCAAAGAAACCATTAATTTAAAAAAATCTCTGCAACATTTCCTTTCAGCACATTTTCTTCGGGGAAAACGGTGTTTACGATGTTTCCATTCACACACGAAAAACCCCACTGTTTTTAGATTAAAAAAGAAAAGAAAAAAGGATGCATGCATGTATATCATATGTATGCGTAAATATAATACGCATGTATGTATGCATATAAACACGACAATTTCTGCCGAGAGCAAAAAGGTCATCTCCACAGTCAGCGGTATTTTGGCCAACACTTGAAGTGTCAGTTGCACGACTCTGACATAAACTTTTTTTTTTCACGTTGCCATCATCAGTGGAAGAAAACACGTCGCACAAAATATTGTCAGGCGTTAACACGACCCGCTGGAGATGGCAGGTCCAGAGCGAGTTAACGACGTCTTGGCTTTCTCCATTGAGTCATGTTTGTTTTGTTGTTGTTGTTGTTGTTTATTCAGATCTGGGGGCTTGGTGTGGATATGAAGGAATCACTTTGGCCTTTCGCCTTCTCTGGGGCTTACACTTCTTCTTCTTCTTTTTCTCCTTCGTTCGTGGGCTGCAACTCCCACGTTCACTCGTATGTACACGAGTGAGCTTTTACGTGTATGGACATTTTTACCCCGCCATGTAGGCAGCCATACTCCGTTTTCGGGGGTGGGCTCGCTCTGACCGCCAACTAGAGACGTAGCTGGAGGAGTGTTTCAGTTGATACCATGCCTTTCTGTTTCTTCAGCCTGTGAGGACGAGCACAGCGGGAACATATGCGAGTATGGAATATTGTGTGATGTGATGGGAGAAAAGCACAGAACTCAATTGTCAGCAGTCATACGGCAGGGGGCAGTTTGATTCTGTGGTCCTAACTCTGCCAGTCTCCAGCCAATCATGTTTGATAGAGAGGGTGATGTGGAGGGGGCGGGGGGCGGGGGGCAGTTTGATTCTGTGGTCGTAACTCTGCCAGTCTCCAGCCAATCATGTTTGATAGAGAGGGTGATGTGGAGGGGGCGGGGGGCGGGGGTCGGGGGAGAGGAGAGAAACACTCAACTCGGTTGTCAGGACTCATACTTTGGGGGGCAAAACTCTGTGATCTTTCTTCAGCCTGAGAGAAAGAGCAGAGTGGGAACATTATTTTGTGAACAGGCAGAGAGGGAGAAGGGTGCGGTGAGGAGTGCAGGGGTGAGCACAGTGGCCCCCAATCGTTAGCTCTCACACTTGGAGAATCTGCGACAGTCAGTTAGCCAGTGAGAAAGAAGGGAGCAGAGTGGGGAACATTTGCGAACAGGAAGAAAAATAAAAAACGACAACAATTGCTTGATGTAATGGAAGGGGGGTGGGGCAGAGACAAGAAACAACAGACCTCAGCTGTCAGTCAGTCAGTCAGGTCAGTCAGCAAAGCACTCACTCACTCACTCTCATCATCACACTTCGGGCGGCTCAGTGACGGCCGCCAGGATGAAGGGGGGGATGGAGGCGGAGTTGCGCGTGACGCAGGTCTTGGCCGTGTCGTAGTACAGGAAGCCCGGCGGGCACTGCGAGAAGACCAGGGAGCGCTGGTCCAGGCAGTACACGAAGGCACGGGAGACGCGACGACCTGGCGGGATGGTGTGAATCCCGTCCGGCACCCTCCGGCAGCTGGGGATGTGGCTGTAGCAGTCCCGGCACGTGCGGTACCTCGTGCCCGGGCAGTACGAGGAGTACTCGCCTGTACAGAGAGATATAATACAGTCAGATGGTAGTCTGGTATCAGTAAAGTGAGAATCGGTAAACAAACCAGGGAGTACTCGCCTGTACAGAGAGAATTACAGTCAGATGGTAGTCTGGTATCAGTAAAGTGAGTATCAGTAAACAAACCAGGGAGTACTCGCCTGTACAGAGAGAAATACAGTCAGATGGTAGTCTGGTATCAGTAAAGTGAGAATCGGTAAACAAACCACAGAATACTTGCCTGTACAGAAAGAGACAGTTGGATGGTAGTCTGGTAACTCAGCTTATATCACAGATTGACATAAGCTTACAGTTGGTCCATCAGCAGAGAGAGAATTGTGTGATCAATGGCTTCTCCACTGCAATGGGAAGTCATTTAAAGCTTAGTCTTTTGTGGAGGACTGTGAATCTGAAATTAGGAGGCAAGACTGCACTGGCTCTTAGTGCTGCAGCCTTGGGGGCTAGCTGGCCTTTGGGAACCACCCCAACGCTGACTGTCCTTTTTTAAAAACCCTCTTGACCAAGAGATTGGGGGTGTAACTTGGGCAAGACGCTCTCCACTATAATCATATTCTAGCTCACAAAGTCAGGACTGAACATGCCTCCTCTGCTGTTCCAGTGGTCATAGGTGAACACCACTGACTATCACACATCAGTAAAGTGAGAATCGGTAAACAAACCAAGGAATACATGCCTATACAGAGAGATAGTCGGATGGAGGAGGAAGACAGAATAAAAAAAAATATGCCAGCTTTCTATATATATAAAAAAAGAATACAAAAAACAAAAACAAACACAAGTCATTGCGTTAAGTATGATTGTCAGTCGTCTCCGACTATGACCATCAGAACAGCAGAGGAGGCAACTGCTGTCCCAACTATCTGGGCTAGAATTTGATTATAGTGCAGGGCGTCTTTCCCAAGTTACATCCCCACTTTCTCGGCCAAGAGGGTTTTAGGACAGTCGGCACTGGGATGGTTCCTAAAGGCCAACCAGCCAGTGCAATCTTGCCTCCTAGATTGAGAGTCATTGTCCTTCATGAAAGACTAAGATGTAAGTATTTGACTTCCTACTGCACTGGAAAACCATTGATCATACAGCACTCACTTTGCTGTTGGCACAACTGTAAGCTTATGTCAATATGTGTTATAAGCTGAGTGTTGGGCTATGCGTTGTGTAAAGTTGGAACAAAAGACTTCAACAGAGACAAGGAGCAAATTATTGTACAAACAATCACACTGACTGTAAACGAAAAACGTTGAAAAACGTTGAAAAAAAATGCATCAGTCAAATGAGAAGCTTTATAATTAACAACAACAACAACAACAACAACAACAACACACACACACACACACACACACACACACACACACACACACATTTTTAACACTCCATCAACACGAGCCCCCTTCCCTCCTGCCCCGCCTCCCCCCCCCCCCCCCCACTGCTGTTGCTAACTTTATCCTACACACCCATCACCCCCCCCCCCCACCAACCCTTCACCCCCCCCCCCCACACACACACACACACCCCGGACTCCGACCACACCAACCCTTCCTGTTGCCGACTCTTTGTCCTACACATCCATCAACCCCCCCACCCCTCTCCACACCACACCAACCTTTGCTGTTGCCGACTCTTTATCCTACACATCCATCAACCCCCCACCCCCCTCCACACCACACCCCCCAGACTCCGACCACACCAACCTTTGCTGTTGCTGACTCTTTATCCTACACACCCATCTAACACCCCACCCTCACCCCACCCCCACTCCCGCCATCCCATCCCCAAACCACCATTCCCAGCCTCCCCCCCCCCCCTCCGCCCTCTCCCCCCAACACCCACCGCAACCCCATCCCCCACCAAATCAACTTACATTGGTGCAGCGGTTCCTTCCTCCTCCCCCCACATCCCTCCCGCCAACCCTCCCAACCCCCAACACCCCCCTACCCTTTCCCCACCCACAAAAAAGCGACCCCCCACCCACAATGGAGTTATGGCCTAGAGGTAACACGTCCGCCCAGGAAGCAAGAGAATCTGAGCGCACTGGTTCGAATCACGGCTCAGCCACCGATATTTTCTCCCCCTCCACTAGACCTTGAGTGGTGGTCTGAACGCTAGTCATTCGGATGAGACGATAAACCGAGGTCCCGTGTGGAGCATGCACTTAGCGCATGTAAAAGAACCCACGGCAACAAAAGGGCTGTTCCTGGCAAAATTCTGTAGAAAAATCCATTTCGATGGGAAAAAACAAATAAAACTGCACGCAGGAAAAAATACAAAAAAATGGGTGGCGCTGTAGTGTGGCGACACGCTCTCCCTGGGGAGAGCAGCCCGAATTTCACACAGAGAAATCTGTTGTGATAAAAAGAAATACAAATACAAAAAAACCCAATCAACTGACATGGGTGCAGCGGTTCCTTCCTCCCCCCCTCGACATCCCTCCAACCCTTCACCCCCCACGCACACCTTTGCCCTCCTCCCCCCCCCCCGCCCCCCAACCCCACCATCCAATCAACTGACATTGGTGCAGCGGCTCCATGCTGAGAAGCAGCCCCTTTACCCCACCTACCACCTCCTTTCCAACCCCCAAACCATCCTCCCACACCCACACCCCCAATCAGTTGACATTGGTGCAGCGGTTCCTTGCTGACTCTCTTCACCCCTCTCCCCACCCCCCCCACCCCCCAACACACACACACACACCACCACCACCAACCACCCTTCCTGTGAGCAGTTTGTTATGTTTCTTCTGTTCGAATGAATGAGACTGCAGTGCACTGGTTTCCATTACATGTTACATGTAATTGTCAGTTCTGGCTTATAGCTTAAACACCTTCCCTGGGGCCAAAGCTTTAACAAAAAAAAAACTAACAAAAAAACTGTTCAAACTGTTCAAACCTTGCTGTTGCTGACTCTCTTCCCCCCCCCCCACCCCACCCCACATATCCCCCCCGCCCCCGACCCTCTCCCCCTCCCCAGCCCCCCCCCTGCCCCCCCCCACCACCACCCAAATCAACTGACATTGGTGAAGCGGTTCCTTGCTGCGGCCACAGCCGGCGCCCCTGGCGACGTTGAGGAAGGAATCACAGCGGCCCGTGCGGCGGTTGAAGAGGGAGGGGAAGCGGCACTCGGACAGGTAGGGCCTGCCCAGCAGCCCCGGGGCACGCTGCGAGCAGTTGTAGAAGCGGGCACAGTGCCCGGGGTCGGGCACCACGGCCTGGGGTTGGCGCTGGCACAGTGACGCCGGGTTGGAGGCGACCGTGTCCAGAACTGGGTCACGAAATCAAGAGTTATGCTTTTTGTTGTACTTTTTTTTGTAGAGTTTTTTTAAATTTTTTTTTTAAGGACCTGCTGGAGCCAGTTGCATTGCTTGGTTCTAACGTTTTGACAGTTACACGTGACTAAATGCCTACGTTGACCGAACTACGCCATTGGTCAGTTCCATACTACACACAGTTAGTAGCGGGTTACGACCATACTAGGCTCTTCCGTCCGAGCAATGCAGCTGGCTCCTGGACATTGTTTCACTGCCATTGACAATATTAATATACATAATCATATGAACAGAAAAAAGGGTGTTAGAGATAGAAAAGGGAGAGAGAGGGTGGCGAGAGAGAGAGAGAGAATGGTAGAGAGAGAGAGGAGGGGGAGGATGGAGAGAGAGAGAGTGGGACACACACACACACACACACACACACACACACACACACAGAGAGAGAGAGAGAGAGAGAGAGAGAGAGAGAGAGAGAGAGAGAGAAACACACACACAGACGTAGAAGAAGAAGAAACAACAACAACAGAGATGACGAGAATGATATTAGTGTGGAGGAGGTTGTGGAAGAAGAAAAAGAAGAAGTAGAAGAAAGAAAGAAAGAAAGTAAGAAGTAACAACAACAACAACAACAACAACAGCATCAACGACGACGACAAGGACAACAACAACAACGACGACGACGACGAAACGGTAACAGCAAAAAGATGACGAGGATGATAATTTTGAGAAGAAGAAGAACAAGAACAAGAAGAATTTAACATTAAGAACAAGACCAACAAAAAGACCAACAAGACCAACAAAAACAACAACAGCGGCAAACAACAACGACAACAACAACGACAAGAAGGAAACCACACTGACTCTGATCCAAGGAACGGCCGCACGTGTTGGTCACGGGATCGAAGACAGACCGAACGCAGCGGACAATGGCCATGGTCCGTTCTGCCCGACACTTGACGAACCAGGGGCTCAGCAGTCGGCCCGGGTAGGGTCTGTCGCCGTCGGGCTGACCGCCGCAGCTCGGGTAGCGCTTCTCACAGGCCGGGCACCCGGCCTTCTGATGGTCGGGGCACTTCCTCAGAGAAGCGTAGTCACCTGGGAAATATAATTCTACCCAATGAGAAGGCGCCGCTTTCAGAAACATGGTTTGAGTGTGCGCGCTTTGCTATCTGGGCATCAGTTCGTGTCTTAACTCGTCTGGGCGTCGGTCGCTTCTATCACAGCTCGCGTCACTCGGTCGTTGCGAGTTTTTTTTTTCGCGAAACTGCTTTCAGTTTGAACCTCTTAATGGAATACCTGGTGAATGATAGCAGTATAAAGTCTCTTGGAGTTCATTCTTTCTGAACATGGATGTGTCTGTTACCTGTGCTGTTTCCTGGATAACATGGATATATATACTTCTGTGTTTGTAACAGACATTTTCGTGATAGCTCTACCATTACTGATACCAGACTGGCGCCCTTGCTCCGCGAGGCTTATTACGAGCTTTCGCACATGTCAAGCCCTACCAAGGCTTTCCCTCAGGAAGGCGTAACGAGGTGGGAACTATAACTATACAGGTGTTGAAGTGTGTGTGTGTGTGTGTGTGTGTGTGTGTGTGTGTGTGTCTGTGTGTCTGTGTGTGTATGTGTTGTGTAGAGGAGAAAGGTGTGTGTGTGTGTGTGTGTGTGTGTGTGTAGAGGAGAAAGATGTGTGTTTGTGTGTGTGTGAGCGCGCGTGCGTGCGTCCGTGTTTGCGTGTGTGTTCAAATGCGTTACGTATATGTGCATGTCTTTGTATAATCACGCATGTCTGTCAACAGGTCTGTCTATATAGATCTGTATCTGCATATGCGAATGTCTGTCTGTGCCAGTGCCTGTGTCTGTATCATGCAAACGAGAGCACACTGCGTTTGTGCCGTCCCACCCCACTACCCCCAAACCCCCCACGCCCCTCCCCCCCCCCTCACCCCTACACACACCCAACCCCACCCTCCTTTGTCCTCACAGGGCACTTTGGGTTCGTAGCGGGCTCCGCAGCGCACGTGCTGGAAGGGCCGGCAGTGTCCGCTGGACACCAGCTGTGGGTAAGGACACTCCCGCTCCAGAGGCGCCGTACCGGGCTGCCGGCAGACGATGTAGCGACCGCAGTGAAGCGGGTGGGACAGGCGGGTGTTGGGGTGGCGGAGGCAGAAGTGGAGCGTGGTGTCTGTATGGACATGGCGAGAAAAAGGTAGACATGTGGCAACAGCTTTAAAAAAAAAAAAAAAAAAAAAAAAAAAAAAGACACGGGGCAAGTTACTTTGGTTGGTTGGTTGGTTGGTTGGTTGGTTGGTTGGTTGGCTGGTTGGCTGGTTGGTTGGTTGGTTGGTTGGTTGGTTGGCTGGTTGGTTGGTTGGTTGGTTGGCTGGTTGGTTGGTTGGTTGGTTGGTTGTGTCATTGTGTTTCATGGTGTTAGTAATTACAGCAGCAGCAGCAGCAGCAGCAGCAGCAGCAGCAATAGTTGTTGTTGTTCTAGTATAAGTAGTAGTAGTAGCAGCAGAAGTAGTAGTAATAGTAGTAGTAGTTGTTGCTGCAGTAGCACTAGCAGCAGCAAAAGTGGTAGTCGTAGTAGTAGTAGCAGCAGCAGCAAACACACGCACGCGCCCATACACGCACGCACCCCTCCAACCCTTTACCCCCTCCACAACTATATCACTTTATAATCTTCTCTCTCCTTCGTTGATAACTGCATGTGTGGAACTGCGTTTATTGTATGCATTGTTCACTTCAAGTTAACAGTTACGCATACTGTATCTTTCGATGCAAATACGCACATTGAATAATTGTGAATCTCGTACACTGTTTATGTGTTTTACACCACAAATTAACCACTTGCAGGCTTGCCACCCGGTCTGTGACACACAGCCGACAGATCTGGAGAAATCTGTGTGTCGGTGCCCCGTTGAACGACTCTTCGGGGAGAAGAGGAGGAGGAGAAGAAGAAAAAGGAGGAGAAGGAGAAGGAGGAGTGGGAGGAGGAGGAGCAGAAGAAAAGGAAGAAGAAGAAGGAAGCAGAGGAGGAGGAGACGAAGAAGAAG
>NC_134888.1:36711066-36716066 GCF_041734735.1 Babylonia areolata | reverse complement strand
ACCAAGAACGAGAAGACCAAGAACAAGAAGAACAAGAACAGGAAGACCAAGAACGAGAAGACCAACAACAAGAAGACCAAGAAGAACAAGAACAAGAACGAGAAGACCAAGAACAAGAAGAACAAGAACAAGAACGAGAAGACCAAGAACAAGAAGACCAAGAACAAGAACAAGAACGAGAAGACCAAGAACAAGAAGAACAAGAACAAGAACAAGAACGAGAAGACCAAGAACAAGAGGAAAAATAAGAACAGCAAGAACAAAGACAACAACACCAAGAAAAAGAGAGGATGTGAGCTACGCAAACAAAATCTCACCGGTGGTAGTTGTAGGAGCTGGGGTGGTAGAGGTGGTGCTAGTGGTGGTGGTAGTCGTCGTCGTCGTGGAGGTGGTGGAGGTGGTAGAGGTGGTAGTGGTACCCCCCACGGGCGGCCGACAAGCCTTGGCGACGGCGTCAAAAGTGCCCGCGCACCTTCCCAGCACCATCCGGTTGTCTATGCAGCGCTGGTACAGCGAACTGTCGAACAGGAAGCCGCTGACGGCGCCATTGCGCCCGATGCACGTCGGGAAGGCCGTCGGGCAGTAAGGGCAGGGGGTCACGGGGCAAAAGGTGAAACTGTCGCCTGCAAGGTCATGGTCAACATCCAAGTTGTTTTTTTGTGTTTGTGTGTGTTTTGTTCCTGTTGTTGTTGGTTTTTTGGGTGTGTTTTTTTGGGGGGGTGGGTGGGGGTGGGGGGTGGGGGGGGGGGGTGCATGTTTGTTTTTTTATTGTGTGTGTGTGGTTGGGACACAGACAACGAACGGGATCACATGGAGGGAGACGAGATATATGATTTTATATTGCTTGGCATGAGATGATACCTGACATCAAGACGTGACAAGACGTGCTTTCACATGACATGGTCTGGCTCGGGATGTCACGCCCACAAAGACAGAATTGTACGCATTCTTCACACACACACACACACACACACACACACACACACACACACACACACACACACACTTGTAAACACAATTACATCAACCAAAAAAAGTATGTGTTGGCTTTACACTTCGACTAACGTAGTGTGCCACACACACACACACACACACACACACACACACACACACACACACACTCACACACACACACACACACACACACACACACTTGTAAACACAAGTACATCAACCAAAAAAAGTATGTGTTGGCTTTACACTTCGACTAACATAGTGTGCCCCCCCCCCCCCCACACACACACACACACTTGTAAACACAATTACATCAACGAAAAAAAGTATGTGTTGGCTTTACACTTTGACTAACGTAGTGTGACACACACACACACACACACACACACACACACACACACACACACACACACACTTGTAAAAACAATTACATCAACCAAAAAAAGTATGTATTGGCTTTATACTTCGACTAACGTAGTGTGCCACACACACACACACACACACACACACACACACACACACACATTTGTAAACACAATTTCATCAACAACAACAAAAAAAGTATGTGCTGGTTTTACACTTCGACTAACGTAGTGTGCCATTGGCAGCTCACAGTGAAATGGACAGGAAAATCATTTGCATGGACTCAGTCTTTGACACTCAACCGACAGACCTGGAGAAATCTGGTGAACAGTTCATCTGTGCTGTGTACCAATGAAGAAGAAGAAGAAGATGATGATGATGATGGTGATGATGATGATGAAGACATTTACATACAAAGTGCCAGGTATTCATTTGTCCACCATGGACTTCTGGTGTCCAGTGTTCACCAAAGATCAGGGTTCGAGTCTCTGTCACGGCATGGTGTTGTGTCGATAGGAAAGGCACTTTTTTTTTCTCATTTTCCTCACCCCGCCCAGGTGTGAACCGGTACCTGACTTCGGTAGGGGGAGAAAGTTAAAACGGCAGGACAGAAATGGACCCATGCCAGAGGATACGAATTCACAGCCCCGATGGCCGTAAAACGCTACAGGACCTTTAACCCTTTCACTGCCAAGAAAGAAACAGCAGAAAGTAGTGTTTCAAGTCATAAATCAATATCCAGAACAATCAGGCAAAAAAGTGAGAAAATTTCCTGGAGAAATACCACTCAAAACCATTTGTGTGAATGCTCAGCCTTCCACAGTTATTTCCCTTCTTTTGATGTCATCAGTGATGTCACCATTACCCTGAATTCTACGAGCATGGCAGTCAAAGAGTTAATCTTTCCAAACCATGGCTACTCACAAGGGTCCAGGAACAGCTGGCGGCCTTTGCACTCCACCTCTTTGTAGGGGCGGCACTGCTGGGAGGCCACGTGGTACAGGTCCGGGTAGCGGCACTCCTGCACGTTCGTCAGGTTCTGGGTGCAGTCATAGTACTGGGCACAGTTGGCGGGGTTCTGCACGCGCCCCGTCAGGAAGTTGGTGCAGTACCTTAGCATAGACTCTGCAAGGAAAAAAAACAACCCTCGTTTTGACACACACACACACACACACACACAAAAGAAAAAACAAGAAAGGCAAGGCCCTCATGACTCACTTGTGATACACTTTTAAAAAAATCCAAGTTTTTATGTATTGAGTATAATGCATTTACTGTTATATTTATATTTTTTGTATTCTCTAAACTTGGCACTTTGATCTGATATTCGACCCAACAAAGGATCTGTCATTATTATCATTTTTTGTTCAAACAGGAACTTCTTTTGCTAAGCATGGAAGTTTTATTTATTGCAAACGTTTTGGTGAAGATAGCAGAACAAGGGAAATTACTCTGCTGGGGAACTTAGTTTGCTTTAAACTGATCTTTCTCATCTTAAACATTACATTTTGAAATTATACTCAATACATAAAAAGCTTGGATTTTTTTTTAAAAAGTGCATCACAAGTGAGTCTTGAAGGCCTTGCCTCTCTTGTTTCAAAATGTAATGTTTAAGATGAGAAAGATCAGTTTAAAGCAAATTAACTCCACTAGCATTATAGAGTAATTTCCCCTTTTTACTATCTGAACCAAAACGTGTGCAAAATAAATAAAAATTCCATGCTTAGCAAAAGAAGTTCCTGTTTGAACAAAAAATGATAATAATGACTGCTCTAGCTGTTGAGTCAGAATATCGGATCAAAGTGCCAAGTTTAGAGAATACAAAAAATATAAATATAACAGTAAATGCAGTTTGCATATAATTAGGCTTCATTCTTTATTTTTTTTGTGCCAATCCCAGAAGCGCAATATTATTTTAAACAAGATGACTGGAAAGAACTGGATTTTTCCTATTTTTATGCCAAATTTGGTGTCAACTGACAAAGTAGTTGCAGAGAAAATGTCAATGTTAAAGTTTACCACGGACACACAGACACACAGACACACACACACACACACACACACACAGACAACCGAACACCGGGTTAAAACATAGACTCACTTTGTTTACACAAGTGAGTCAAAAAGGATGGAAACATAGACTCTACCAGGAAAACCCTCGTTTTCAAAAAAGAAAAATTTGGAACATAGACTGCAAGGAAAACCCTCGTTTTCAAAAAAGAAAAAAAAATGGAACATAGACTCTGCAAGGAAAACACTCGTTTGAAAAACAGATGGGGAGTATGTATGTTTAGGGAGTTATTCTTGAAAAAGAGATGGAAACACAGACTCTGCAAGGAAAAAACCTTCGTTGGAAAAAAAAGAAAAGAAATGTGAACATAGACTCTGCAAGGAAAACCTTCGTTTTGAAAAATAAAGATGGGAATTTAGACTCTGGAAGAAAAAAAAACCATCGCTGGGAAAAAAGGAATTGGGAACATCGACTCTGCAAGGAAACCCATAGTTTTGAAAAAGAGATGGGAACATAGACTCTGCAAGCAATATATCTTTTTTCCTTTTTTAAAATTTTTTTTATTCAGACAAAGGTTTACAGAAAAAAATGTAAATATCTTTGTCCATTAAAAGATACAGGGTAGAGACGTACTGATGCTCTAAATACTGACAAGCCCATAACAACATAATGAAAGCAGAACAATACATATTCAGTAACATGTTTCCATGGTGACATTATATAGCTTATGACGGGTGCAATAGCCGAGTGGTTAAAGCGTTGGACTTTCAATCTGAGGGTCCCGGGTTCCAATCTCGGTAACGTCGCCTGGTGGGTAAAGGGCGGAGATTTTTATGATCTCCATGGTCAAGATATGTGCAGACCTGCTTGTGCCTGAACCCCCTTCGTGTGTATACGCACGCAGATAATCAAATATGCACGTTAAAGATCCTGTAATCAATGTCAGCGTTCGAACATACCCAGCATGCACACCTCTGAAAACGGAGTATGGCTGCCTACAGGGCGGGTAGATAAAGAAAACGGTCAAACACATAAAATGTTACATGTCTGAGTGTGTATGTGCGCGTGTCTGAAATCTGATTAGATGGCACAGGAAACGAATGATAAGCGCCCAGTGGAAGCTGTGAGTCGGCTCTACCCAGGCAGGCAGCCTGTTGTGCAAATGACCCCCGTGTGTGTACAACGCTTAGAGCTTGGTCTCCGACCGAGAATGGGCAGTATATATAAGTATCCATATCATTCATTCATTCGTCAATGCATCTTGTTCTCACTAACCGTACCCCCCACCCCCAACCCCCAACCCCCACGCTTCAAGAGTCTGACCTTTGCTGATGGTTTCCACGCACTTCCGGTCCAGGATGTCGAAGATTAAGCCCCCTGGACAGGAGGACAGCGCCACCACGCGCTGGTCTCGGCACTCCATGTAGGTGGACGTCATTTCCTGGTTGATGACGGGATAGAAGCCGTTCAGCTTTCCGTAGCAGCTGGGCATGACAAGCTCGCAGCTTTTGCAGTTGGACGTGGTGCACTTGTAGCCCTGGTAGTCGCCTGGGGAGAGCAGGTTAAAACAGAGTCGTGTGAAAGATACTGATGAAGTCACGTAAAGAAACAAAAAGCTATGTAATAGAGTTACGTGAATGATTATGTCAATGTAAAAAGACAGCCATCATCG
>NC_134888.1:36701066-36706066 GCF_041734735.1 Babylonia areolata | reverse complement strand
GATAGGGTAGGGTAAGGTAGGGTGGGGGTATGATAGGGTAAGGTAGGGTAGGGTATGATAGGGTAAGGTGGGGTATGATTGGGTAGGGTAGAGTGGGGTGGAGTATGATAGGGTAAGGTAGGGTGGGGTGGGGTATGATTGGGTAGGGTAGGGTAGGGTGAGGTGGAGTATGATAGAGTAGGGCGGGGTGGGTTATGATAGGGTAAGGTAGGATAGGGCGGGGTGGTTATAGAACCATCCAACCGGTTGCATTTATGCATCCAGGTAGTCAGTTTGGTTGTTTTTTTATCCGTGAAACTAGTCTATAATTCGTCAAATACAGAGAAAACGGTTCAAATACCAATCAGTTGGTGAAACAGTGAAAACGTCAGCCAGTCAGTCAGCCAGCCAGTCAGTCAGTCAGTCAGCCAGTCAGTTAGTCAGTCAGTTAGCCAGTCAGTCAGCCAGCCAGCCAGCCAGCCAGCCAGTCAGTCAGTCAGTCAGTTCATCAATCAGTCAATCAACTGGTCAGTAGTTCAGGGACAAAGAACATCATTCAGGCATCAATAACTCGGTATTTCAGCATTAAAAAAAAATACTTCAGCGTTAGTCAGTCAGCAGCTTTAGATTCAGTCTCAAGGAAGTATCGAAGCATGCAGATTGATCCACATACTCTACGTCACGATAAAAATAAAAAATTAAAAAATAAAAAGCTGACCTACGCATAAACCCGATGCGCCTTGAGGTTTGGGGAACGAAAATCAGTTAACCCTCTCCATACGAACGGCGAAAGAGACGACGTTAACAGCGTTTCACCCCAGTTACCACCATCAAAATATTGCAAGCGGAAGGCTCTTATACTGAAGACGTGAATGTTGACAAAGAATACCACAATTCTGACGACGGAAGCTAAAGGTTGGGTCATTCAGACACCCACTGGACATCCGAGGGGTCTGTGTAGAGGAGAAGATAGGACTGGCCGTACTGAGTGAGTTAATGATGAATCAATGGGTGAATCACCCCGCCTCTTACTTTCGCCTGGTGCTCGTGTTTTAGCAAGGGTTGCTGTTTGGAAACTGTAGTGAACAAATCGTGAATGCCGTGTAATAAATGTAATATATATTTAACAACAAAATGACGTTTCTGCAGACTGCGATGTTGGTGCTCCGTAGGCATAATGAGAAAGGAGAGGGAAAGGAGGAAAGGAAGAGAGAAAGAGAAAGAAGGAAAGCCAAAGAGAGAGAGAGAGAGAGAGAAAGCCAGCCAACCAGACAGACAGGAATCTCGGTTAGGGTACCTGATGGTAGCAAGTGGCGTGCAGTTGCATTGCTCGGACGGAAGAGCCTAGTATGGTCGTAACCCGGTACTACCTGTGTGCAGTATGGAACTGACCAATGGAACCAGTTGCATTGCTCGGACGGAAGAGCCTAGTATGGTCGTAACCCGCTACAAACTGTGTGCAGTATGGAACTGACCAATGGAACCAGTTGCATTGCTCGGACGGAAGAGCCTAGTATGGTCGTAACCCGGTACTACCTGTGTGCAGTATGGAACTGACCAATGGAACCAGTTGCATTGCTCGGACGGAAGAGCCTAGTATGGTCGTAACCCGCTACAAACTGTGTGCAGTATGGAACTGACCAATGGAACCAGTTGCATTGCTCGGACGGAAGAGCCTAGTATGGTCGTAACCCGCTACTACCTGTGTGCAGTATGGAACTGACCAATGGAACCAGTTGCATTGCTCGGACGGAAGAGCCTAGTATGGTCGTAACCCGGTACTACCTGTGTGCAGTATGGAACTGACCAATGGAACCAGTTGCATTGCTCGGACGGAAGAGCCTAGTATGGTCGTAACCCGCTACTAACTGTGTGTAGTATGGAACTGACCAATGGAACCAGTTGCATTGCTCGGACGGAAGAGCGTAGTATGGTCGTAACCCGATACTACCTGTGTGCAGTATGGAACTGACCAATGGAACCAGTTGCATTGCTCGGACGGAAGAGCCTAGTATGGTCGTAACCCGCTACTGTGTGTAGTATGGAACTGACCCAATGGCGTAGTTCGATCAACGTAGGCATTTGGTCACGTGTAACTGTCAAAAAGTTAGAAACAAGCAATGCAACTGGCTCCACTGGGTTCTTACCCCAGTCACGGAACCTGGTGGGTAAAGGGCTGAGATTTTTCCGACCTTCCGGGTCAACAGATCTGCAGACCTGCTAGTGCCTGACACCCCCCCCCCCAAAAAAAAAAAATCCCCCCGCCCCATCGTGTGTATACAGAAAATCAAATCCATGTCAGCATTCGGTAGGCTATGGGAACAAGGACATAGCCGGCATGCACCTCAACCCTCCCAAAACGGAGCGTGATTGCCAACATGGCGGGGTAAAATACGGTCATACACGTAAAAGTCAATTCGTGTATACGAATGAAGGTGGGAGTCGCAGTCCACGGACGAAGAAGAAGAGAAGAAGGAGATACAGAAGAGACAAGTAGCAAGAAACACCAAAAAGATATATATATATATATATATATTTTTTTTTTTTTTTTTTTTTAAACGGAAAATATACAGAAAACGTCTTTACACGGATTTCTTACACATTCCAAAAGCATGACTAATGCGCGAAATTTGAAATGGAAGAGAGGGGGGAAAGGGGGGGGGGGGGAGTGGTGGTGATGGGGGTAGAGGGAGGTGACAAACAAGGGGGGTGGGGTGGGGTGGTTGAGGGATGGATGAAGGAAGAAGGGAAAATGCAAATGCATTCTAAACTGCTCTGAATGGGGCGCGTTGTGTGTGTGTGTGTGTGTGTGTGTGTGTGTGTGTCTGTGTGCCGGGGGGATGACCCCGGGGGGGGGGGGGGGGGGGGGGTGATGGACAGGGATGACTCAACCGCCTAAAACTGGTCATGCTGGTCACGTCTTCTTTTTTTTTTCTTTTTAAACTCCCCCCCCCCCCCCCGCCCCCCACCCCGTACCCACCCCCCAACCCCCCTAGAAACATCGCTGAGGATGACACTCAGCTAAAGCCCACCAAACCCCCTTCCATCCCCTCCCCAACACCCTTCCCCCCCTCCCCCCGCATCCCCTCTCCAAACCCTCAGCCCTCCCTATGCCAGCTGTTTTCCTCTCTTCCCTACCACGCTTTCTGTTTTTTTCGTTTTCTTTTTGTTTTCTTTTTGGTAAGTGGGTTTTTTTTTGTTGTTTGTTGTTGTTGTTTTTCATGACAGAAAAACAAGCAGCTGTCGTAGCCCCTATGATTCAGAGGAAGCTGTGCATCCGGTGCAAGTCAGGATTGCATCAGGTGGTGTGTGTCCGCGTGTGTGTGTGTGTGCGTGTGTGTGTGTGTGTGTGCGTGTGTGTGTGTGTGTGTGTGTGTTTGTTTGTTTGCGTGTGTGTTCGTTCTTTAGATTAACGTCTTTTTAATGTGACATTAGACGAGGATAGGAAAAAAAATCGAGGGGGACGGGGGGGCAGGGAGGGGGGGGGGAAGAAATTACTGTGTACGCATGCGAGTAAGTGAAAGTGTTTATGCGTGCGTGTGTGCGCGCGTGCGTATGCGCGTGCGTGCGCGCGCGCGTGCGTGTGTGTGTGTTACATACAGAAAATGATTGATTTAAGTTGCGTGTGTGTGTGTGTGTGTGTGTCTCCCCTGGCCTCCGTCTGCGCCGTCATTCAAAAGTCAGCATAATTCAAGTCGTTGCTATCCGACATCATCACTGTCTGACGTCATCATCAGCCAACGTCATTATTACCCAGCGTCAACCTTCTCTAACTTTGTCAAATCTTGGCGTCAAGCTCTTTACAAACTTCAAAAGTAATTCGCCAACGTCGTCACTGTCAGACTCATTATCATAATCTGACGTCATTATGAGTGTCCATGTTATCATTTAACAAACTGTTATCGCGTCGTTATTATCACGAAGCCGTTTCCCATCTAAGGTCACTGTTATCCACCATCATAATAGGATTTTCAGGACGTTACAGAGACACAGAGAGAGGGAGAGAGAGAGAGGGAGCAGATTACCGTTGCCGTTTTCAAATACATGAATCAGTGTCAGAGGCGTGTATTTGTTCTTTGTTTTATACCACGTGGTGTGTTTAGTTTCTTTGTTGTTGTTGCTTTTCTTTTCTGTCGACGGTGTGCAGCTGCCCAGTCAAGCATGGTGTGAGTGTAGGTTGCAGTGACAGGGGGGCGGGGTGTGGGGTGGTGGCGTGGGTGGTGGGGGTTCAGAACGTCACAGTGTGAGAGTGTCCATTCATACTGCCTACACCATCTGGTCTGTGTTCGGAGCATTTGTCGGGTATTAGTGGGAAGAGGAGGCACATGCGCGTGAGCATGCGTGCGTGTGTGTGTGTGTGTGTGTGTGTGTGTGTGTGTGTGTGTGTATGTGTGTGTGTGTGTGTGTTTGTGAAGGCGGGGGGGGGGGGGGAGGGTGGTCTGGTAGTGAGTGTGTGAGGGCGGGGTGTGGGAGGCGGGTAGTGAGTGAGTGTGTGTGTGTGTGTGTGTGTGTGTGTGTGTATGTGTGTGTGAGTGAGTGTGTGTGTGTGTGAGTATGTGTGTGTGTCTTTGCGTGTGTATGTGTGTGTATGAGTGTATGTTTTTGTGTATTTGTCTGTCTGTGTGAATGCACGTGCGCGTTCAGTGTGTGTGGTTGTGTGTGTGTGTGTGTGTGTGTGTGTGTGTGTGTGTGTGTGTGTGTGTCTGCCAGCTTGCCTACTCGACTTTCTGTATGCTTCAGTGTGTCATAATAATGAGAGAAAAATATATTTTTTAATACACACACCCACTCCGAGTTTGTTTTTCCTCCTCACTTATGGGAAGGCGTAGTAAACTACCGCTGTCTTGTTCTTTCATATCCTTCTTTCTTTCTCTTGACAAAAGATCGTTGTTTGTTGTGTGTGTGTGCGTGTGTGTGTGTGTGTGTGTGTGTGTGTTCTTGACTCCAAAGCACAGCCCTCTCACCATCTCTGATGCCAAAATTACACTGTCTGGCTGTAGGGTCAAAGATCTGCCCCGCCT
>NC_134888.1:36681066-36696066 GCF_041734735.1 Babylonia areolata | reverse complement strand
CCCACCCCTATCCTTCCTTCCCACCCCACCCCCACCCCACCCATACTCCCCACTCCGCCTTCACAATTTCCATCTTCTTCCTTCCGTTGATCGTTGACAACAAGACGTCACTGGCCTGCCATGTCTGTCACCATGCTAAATGTCCCACCCCAGTCCCTCTCCATCCCCCCCCCCTCTCTCTCTCTCTCTTTGCATATAAAGGTATGTTTATGAGCATGGTGTATATGTTTTTTGTGTGTATGTATGTATGTATGGGTGGGTGGGTGGATGGATGGAGGGATGGATGGGTGGACGCGCTTTTTTGTCATGCATGGAAGTATTACAACTGAATACACGCGTACGATTATTTGTGTATTTGAACGTGTCTAAATGTCCTTTATGAATTTGAATTGTTCTGTGTTATTTTTGTGAATATTTTGATTTCATTTTCCCCTTCATCCTGAAGGCTAGATGTTTCAGTTTCAATTTCTCAAGGAGGCGTCACTGCGTTTGGACAAATCCATATACGACACACCACATCAGCTAAGCAGATGCCTGACAGCAGCATAACCCAACGCGCTTGTCAGGCCTTGAGTGCATGCATATATTAAATTGTGTACCTATCAGAGGGGGTTTCGAGATGATAACACTTTTGTTGCCATGGGTTCTTTTTCAGTGCGCCAAGTGCGTGCTGCACACGGGACCTCCTTTTATCGTAACATCCGAACGCCCGGTTTGATTTTCTGTCTAAACTTGGGAGAAAGGGCGAGAGCGGGATTCGAACCCAGAGCCTCACGGACACTGCAATGACAGATGAGCCACCATGCTACTAGATGTTGAAAAGCAGATGCATGCTTCTTCCACTTCCCTCATTTTAAAACCTCTGTGTATGTGTGTGTGTGTGTGTGTGTGTGTGTGTGTGTGTGTGTGTGTGTGTGTGTGTGTGTGTGTGTGTGTGTGTGTGTGTGCTAAACTACGAGAAAAGTATATATTTAAACATTATAGAAATAGTAACACTCCACCAATTCCATTTTTAGTACAAAATGAAGACAGGTGTGTAATAAGAGATGTCGCCATGTTTATTTACTATGCTTTTCGTTCCAGAGAGGAACTGGTGTGAAGTTTAATTTAAAATGTTAAAATCAAATTGCGTGGCAGAGCAGTTATGTTTAAGTTCTGTTGAATCTGGTTTTTCCTTCATTTTTTTTTCAAATCTTTATCTTTATGTGTACGTGTTCTCATGTGGACAGGCTGGTGGCCTTCGCATTAAACTTCCTGCGTTCTCTCTCTCTCTCTCTCTCTCTCTCTCTCTCTCTCTCTCACTCTCTCTCTCTCTGTCTCTGTCTCTTCAAGTTTGTTGTTATAACCATTCTTCTTATGTATTAATCTGGCACATTCTAGTTTTCTGGTTTACATTTGCACCCCCTTCCAAGTGGATGTGGCCTTTATGAATAAAACATCTGAGTCTGAGTCGGACTCTCTCTCTCTTTCTCTATCTCTCTCTCGTCTGAATACGGTAAGTAATTTGTGGGGCTCGGGAGGGGGGAGGGGGGTGAACTCCCTTGTCCTTGCGAACTCAAACAAGCCGTTTGTAACATCTATCATTATCTTAGACACATTGATTTTTCAAACATCGGTTCCTTCTTAGCAGTATAACGATGCATCGCTTTCAGGTGTTGCATGAAGTAGAACATTTTTTTTTTTTCTGTTCCTGTTTCATTGTATATTAGTTGTTGTTTTTTAACTGGTGTCATGTTACGTGCGTGAATGGTGTTGCTGAAAATTGTTCACCCGAAACTGAAATCAAGTGACATCGAATCGAGTTCATTCCGTTTTCATTTTCGCTATTGCTTATTATCAATTGGATGCCCCCCCCCCCCCTCTCTCTCTCTCTCTCTGTGTCTGTGTGTCTGTGTGTGTCTGTGTAGTGTGTGTCTCTGTGTCTGTGTCTGTGTGTCTCTGTGTGTGTCTGTGTGTTTGTGTCAGTGTCTCTGTGTGTGCCCAGTGTATGTGCGTTTGTGTGCGTGCGCGCGTGTGCGCGTGCGTGTGTGCAGGCGTGTGTGTGCGTGTGTGTGTGTGTGTGTGTGTGTGTGTGTGCGCGTGCGTGTGTGTGTACGTGTGTGTGTATGAGTGCAGGCGTGTGTGTGAGTATGCGTTTGTATGTACGTGCATACGTGCAAGCGTGCGTATGTATATAACTTATTTTCCACCATCGTAACGGGAGGTAGGAAGCAGTGGAGGGGAGGGGGGGGTGCGGGGGGGGGGGGGGGGGGGGGGGCGCGGGGGGGGGGGGGGGGGAGGGGGTGGAAGCTGTCTGTCATTTCAACTTCCTTACTGCCCATCGTCGTCGATCAGGGTTTGCCTGTGGTGTCAATGCCCTGTGAAATATGTCAGCTCACTGTCTGTCTGAAGGCTTCAAGCAGTCTTGACGTTGTTGTGAAAAGGATTGAGCCACAGACAGACAGACAGACAGACAAAGAGAGAGACAGGTAGCGAAGAGAGACAGGTAGCGACAACGATAAAAGTGAAGAATTTGTATGACCTAAGGAAAAGGAAAGTAAGTCAGGACAAAAAGAAAAAAGGAAAATATCAGTTCAAAATGAACATAAAAATTATTGATCTTCTTCTTCGTCGTCGTTTTCTTTTTCTCTCTACCACCACCACCACCACCACCACTACTGCTGCTGCTGCTACTACTACTGCTACTACCACTCCTACTACAACTTATACTGCAACTACTTCTTCTACGACTTTTTGTTGTTGTTGTTGTTGTTGTTCTACCCAGTCTTCTTTTTTTCTTGACTCCTTGACAGCTATACATCAGCCCACGGAACTGGAAATGATATATGAAGACTATGACCCCCAAAGGAAGAGCGAGTGAAGGAAATGGTTTATTCCTCTATAGGCCCCAACCCCGATGAGACAAAGCGAGTGAAGGAAATGGTTTATTCCTCCATAGGCCCCAACCCCGATGAGACAAAGACACAAAGAAGGGGTGGGGAGGGAGAGACAGACAGACAGAGACAGACAGACTGACTGGCAAACAGACAGAGACAGACAGACAGGCAGACAGAGACAGAAAAACAGAGACAGACAGACTGACTGGCACACAGACAGAGACAGACTGGCTGACAGACAGACAGACAGAGACAGACAGACAGACAGAGACAGAAAGACAGACAGACAAACAGACTGGCAGACAGATAGACAGACAGACAGACAGAGACAGAAAGACAGACAAACAGACTGGCAGACAGACAGAGACATACAGTCTGGCAGACAGACAGAGACAGACAGACAGGAACAGAGAAACAGACACATAAAGACAGAGGAAAAGAAGGAGATAGAGACAAAGAGAGAGACAGAGGCAGAGAGAGATAAAGAAAGAGAGAAACTAAGAGAGACAGAGAGACGCCAGAGACAGAAACACAGGCACACTGCAACAGAGACAGAGACAGATACACAGTGAGAGAGTGCAGGCAGAGACAAAGGCAGGGACAGAGACAGAGACACAGACACAAAGCCAGAGAGACAGAGAGAGACAAAAACAGGGACACAGAGAGACAGAGAGTGACAGAGACAAAGATACAGACACAGACTGAGAGACACACAGACACAGAGACAACCCAGAGAGACAGAGAGAGACAAAAACAGGGACAGAGAGAGAGAGACTAAGAGATACAGAGACACAGAGACAATGCCAGAGAGACACAGAGACAGAGAGGGACAAAGACAGAGAGACAGAGACAAAGAGACAGACACAGACAGAGAGACACACAGACAAACCAGAGAGACATGGTGACAGAGAGAGACGAGGAAAGAGACAGGCAAAGAGAGAGAGAGACAGACAGACAGAGACACAGACAGATACAGAGACAAACCAGAGAGACATGGAGACAGACAGAGAGACAGAAACAGACACACAGACACAAACCAGAGAGACATAGAGACAGACAGACACAGACAGAGACAGACACAGAGACAAACCAGAGACATAGACAAACACAAACCAGAGACACGGAGACAGAGACAGACACAGAGACAAACGAGAGAGACACGGAGACAGAGACAGACACAGAGACAAACGAGAGAGACACGGAGACAGAGACAGACACAGAGACAAACGAGAGAGACACGGAGACAGAGACAGACACAGAGACAAACGAGAGAGACACGGAGACAGAGACAGACACAGAAACAAACGAGAGAGACACGGAGACAGAGACAGACACAGAGACAAACGAGAGAGACACGGAGACAGAGACAGACACAGAGACAAACGAGAGAGACACGGAGACAGAGACAGACACAGAGACAAACGAGAGAGACACGGAGACAGAGACAGACACAGAGACAAACGAGAGAGACACGGAGACAGAGACAGCCACAGAGACAAACGAGAGAGACACTGAGACAGACAGACAGACACAGAGACAAACGAGAGAGACACGGAGACAGACAGACACAGAGACAAACGAGAGAGACACGGAGACAGAGACAAACACAGAGACAAACGAGAGAGACACTGAGACAGAGACAGACACAGAGACAAACGAGAGAGACACGGAGACAGAGACAGACACAGAGACAAACGAGAGAGACACTGAGACAGACAGACACAGAGACAAACGAGAGAGACACGGAGACAGAGACAGACACAGAGACAAACGAGAGAGACACGGAGACAGAGACAGACACAGAGACAAACGAGAGAGACACTGAGACAGAGACAGACACAGGCAGACAGACACAGACACAGAGACAAACCAAGAGACACAGAGACAGACAGACAGACAGACAGAGAGACAGACACGGAGACAAACCAGAGACATGGAGACAGACAGACACAGAGAAAGACACAGAGACAAACCAAAGAGACATGGAGACAGACAGAGAGACAGACTTGGAGATAGACAGAGAGACAGACACAGACACAGAGACAAACCAAGAGACATAGAGACAGACAGACACAGACGGACACATAGATAAACCAGAGAGACATGGAGACAGACAGAGACAGACACAGAGACAAACCAGAGACATGGAGACAGACCGACAGACAGAGAGACAGACACAGACACAGAGACAAACCAGAGACATGGAGACAGACCGACAGACAGAGAGACAGACACAGACACAGAAACAAACCAAGAGACATGGAGACACAAAGACAGAGAAAAGAGATACAGAGAGAAAGACAGAGGTACGAAAGGAAGGAAGGAAGGATGAAGGAAGGAAGAAGAACTAAAGAAGGAAGGAAGGAAGGAAGGAAGAAGAATTAAAGACGGAAGGAAGGAAGGAAGAAGAACTAAAGACGGTAGAAAGGAAGGAAGGAAGAAGAACTAAAGATGGAAGGAAGGAAGGAAGGAAGGAAGAAGAACTAAAGACGGAAGGAAGGAAGGAAGAATTAAAGACGGAAAGAAGGAAGGAAGAGAGAAAAACTGAAGACGGATGGAAGGAAGGAAGGAAGGAAGGAAGGAAGGAAGGAAGGAAGAACTAAAGACGGAAGAAAGGAAGGAATGAAGAAGAACTAAAGACGGAAGAAAGGAAGGAAGAAGAACTAAAGACAGGAAGGAAGGAAGGAAGGAAGGAGAACTAAAGACTGAAGGAAGGAAGGAAGGAAGAAGAACTAAAGACATGGAGCCACGAGCCACAGGCCACACCGAAGCAACTGTGGCCGTGTGATGACACTATAGGACGAGGGGCTATCATCCATGACGACACTCTGTCTGGGATCGGATCAACTTGTGTCACTTCCCGTGCCTCATAGTAGACACTGGCAGGAGGGGGCGTCAGTGCAGTTCTGTGTGTGTGTGTGTGTGTGTGTGTGTGTGTTTTGTTTCGTTGTGTGTGTGTGTTTTGTTTTGGTGTGTGTGTGTGTGTGTGTGTGTGTGTGTGTGTGTGTGTGTTCATAGTCACCGGGAGGGGGCGTCAATTCTGTTCTGTGTGTGTGTGTGTGTGTGTGTGTGCGTGTGTGTGTGTGTGTGTGCGTGTGTGTGTATGTGTGTGTGTGTGTTCATAGTCACCGGGAGGGGGCGTTAATTCTGTTCCGTGTGTGCGTGCGTGCGTGCGTGCGTGTGTGCTTGTGTGTGTGTGTGAGTGTGTGTGAGTGTGTGTGAGAGAGAGAGAAAGAGAGTGTGTGTGTGTGTGTGTGTGCCTGTCTATCTGTGTGTCTGTGTCTGTGTGTCTGTGTTGTGCGTGTGAGGTGGGAGTGTTGTGTTTTTGCGTGCTTGGCATCAAAAGAACAGACAGTACCAATTCCATAAATAATAACGCAGTCACAAAACGAGGTTGTACTAAAGGGGATTTTTTTTTTCAGAGGGAGAAAGTAATACATCAGAAATTATCTAGAGCATGACGTTATCATGTAGAGGATGTATGTGTGTGCGTGCGTGCGTGTGGGAGAGAGAGAGAGAGAGATAGAGAAAGAGTGGGAGAGAGAGAATTGGAGACAGAGATAGAGGATGAAAAAGAGGGAGATGAGGCTGGAGAGAGGAGGGAAGACAGAGAGAGAGAGACAGAGAGAGGGAGAGAGAGGGAGGGAGGGAGGGAGGGAGAGAGAGAGAGAGAGAGAGAGAGAGAGAGAGAGAGATTCAGTTTGGGGGTGGGGAGGGCGGGAAAGAGGGGAGGGTCAACAAGCAGTAAAAAGGTCATGTACTAATTCAAAACAGGATAGGTCTTATAATTATGAAAACTTCTCTCTGTGTGTGTGTCTGTGTCTGTGTCTGTGTCTCTCTGTGTGTGGTCGTCCTCTCTGTTGAATACTAACATTTTGCGTTTGAGATGTTGAATGGTATGGACTTACCCAGGTTAAACCAAAACATTACTGTATTGGGGTGGTGAGGTGGTGGGGAGGGGAGGAGGAGGAGGTGGATCAGACGAAGGACGAAGATACGGAGAAAGGGGAGAGAGGAGGAGGAGGTCCAACGTCGTCCACAACCACCACCACCACAACAACAACAACCTTCACCACCACCACCACCACCACCACAACAACAACCTTCACCACCACCACCACCACAACAACAACCTTCACCACCACCACCACCACCACTACAACAACCACAACCACCACCACAACAACAAAAAACCTTCACCACCACCACCACAACAACAACAACCTCCACCACCACCACCACCACAACAACAACCTCCACCACCACCACCACCACAACAACAACCTCCACCACCACCACCACCACAACAACAACCTTCACCACCACCACCACCACAACAACAACCTCCACCACCACCACCACAACAACAACAACCTCCACCACCACCACCACAACACCCACCACCACTACAACAACAACCTCCACCACCACCACCACTGCAACAACAACAACCTCCACCACCATCGCCACAATAACAACAACCAAGACCACCACAAAAACAACACCCCTACACCCCACCCCCCCACCTTCACTCCCGCTGCCCACCCTCACCACCACAACCACCACAACTACCCCCCCCCCCCACCCCCCCAAAAAAAACCAAAAAAAAAACCCACCACCAACACCACACACCGACACCCCAGGCCCGGAAGAGACAAGACAGCGACTCACCCTGCGGGGGTGGACACCCCGTGTAGTCCCCGGCGCACTGAGAGGCCACAGGATCGAACAGCTTGCCGCCCTCACACAGCGTCCACACCGCCACCGCTCCCCCTCCGCCCCCATGCCCTCCATCACCACCTCCTCCACCTCCACCACCACCACCACCACCACCACCAACCTCACACCGTATGTAACCCCTGCAGTCCCATGGCGCTGGAACGGCCGGGGCGTTGGACACACATAGGGGGTCGTAGGGAGGGTGGGGGCCGGGGGCGAGGGTGAGGGTGGGGGTGGGGAGGAGGAGGAGGAGGAGGATGCAGCCCAACACGTGGAGGGGGAGGGGAGTAGGGACTGGTCGCGAGGCGGCGGGTGGTGGTGGTGGTGGTGGTAGTGGTGTTGAGGGTAGGGCTGAGGATGGTGGTGGTGGTGGTTGGGGTGGGGGTGGGGGTGGGGGTCGTGGTGGTAGTGGCGATGGTTGTGATGGTAGTGGTGGTGAGGGTGGTGGGAGCGCCTTACTGAACGAGCGGCGATGTCGAGGTCTTGAGGGAGGAGGAGGAGGAGGAGAAGGGGGAGAAGAAGTCTTGGATTTCGTGTTTCTGGAAGGAGGATAAGGTGTTTAGTGTGACACAATATCAACAACACGCGATAAAGAAAATAAAATATAAAAAGAAGAAGAAGAAAAAACCGTCAACAGTAACAATACAGTTCTTGCGCCAAAAGAACACACACACACACACACACACACACACACACACACACACAAAACATACATTCACAATACTATTAATGTGCAAAGACTGGCTCTTAGTGCTGCAGCCTTGGGGGCTAGATGGCCTTTGGGAACCACACACCATAACATTCTCGATACAAATTACGTACATAAACAAAACAGTCATGACGCGTTATGAAATAACATCAACCACATCAACCCTATGTGGAGTGATGCCCTAGAGGTAACGCGTCTGCTTAGGAAGCGAGAGAATCTGAGCGTTCTGGTTCGAATCACGGCTCAGCCGCCGATATTTTTCTCTCCCTCCACTAGACCTTGAGTGGTGGTCTGGACGCTAGTCATTCGGATGAGACGATAAACCGAGGTCCCGTATGCAGCATGCACTTAGCGCACGTAAAAGAACCCACGGTAACATAAGGGTTGTTCCTGGCAAAATTATGTAGAAGAATCCACTTCGATAGGAAAAACAAATAAAGAAAAAACTGCACGCAGGAAAAAATACCCCCAAAAAAAAGAAAAAAAAAAGGGTGGCGCTGTAGTATAGCGACGCGCTCTCCCTGGGGAAAGCAGCCCGAATTTCACACAGAGAAATCTGTTGTGATAAAAAGAAATACAAATACAAATAATTCATACTCAGAGAGAATGCAGTCTTTCTTCTTCTTCAGCGCTTTTCCCAGGGACACAACGCGCCGAAACGGGGCATCGAAGCCCGACTTCTGAGCCTAGAGCCAGTTGCATTGCTCGGACGGAAGAGCCTAGTATGGTCGTAACCCGCTACTAACTGTGTGTAGTATGGAACTGACCAATGGCGTAGTTCGGTCAACGTAGGCATTCAGTCACGTGTAACTGTCAAAAAGTTAGAACCAAGCAAAGCAACTGGCTCGAACGCAGAAGTGCAACGCCTTTGCAATTCAGCAACGGCGCCTTATTGGAGGCATTAGGAACGGTGTTTGGGACAGGCGACCAAACTGTGGTGCGTTTAGCTTTTGCCCTTGGCAGATCTGAACAAACATTAGTCTAGGAAAAGAAAGAAATCCCAAGGGAAAAAAATTGTAAAAGAAATAGATTGTAATGTACCGGATAGATCTGTACATCACACTTAACATGACAAAAAGGGCCCAGAATTTATTTCGATGAAATACGGACTCTATTTTCTCTCGCACCCGCTTACTTTCAGTTGCGTACACCGGTCTGTGTAGATCTGCAGGAAACGGCAATATGTTGCGATGTGCTTGAGGCGATGGCAACGTCTTTTTTTTCAGCGAACTTAGATATCTCTTAACTGGTTGAGATACATGAAAATAGCATGATTTAAACGGTGTTAATTATGACATGTGGGCAATAAATCTTTGTGATCAATTCACCCACAAAAGAAAGAAAAACTGAAAGGAGGAGGAAATCAAAAGGGTTAAAGTTATTCAGCCTTCACCTGGGGTTTCTTTTCGCCTGGATATCATCAATAATCATTTATGCAACAAACAATAAATCTTCTTAAAAAAAAAAAATATATATATATATATATATAATCAACGCTGTATTGTAGTGTTACAAAATTGTATTGGACATCCAATGATAAAATTAGGCAATATCCATCTACTCAACTGTTCATTTCTTCAGATTAGGCAACATTGATTTCTACATGTTTGAAAGTGCATGTTTATGATAGCTGCATCGGAATTCTGTGCCTTATCTTCTTATTCTTCTTCGTTAAGGGCTCTGATTCCCATGTTCACTCGTGTGCATGCAGCAAATGGGTTTTACGTGTATGACCTCCCCTCCCCTCCCCACCCCCTCATCAGGCGCCGTGACCGAGATTTGAACCTAGGATCGCGAGGTCAACAGAAGCAATGAACAATCCAAAGTTGTCTCCAAGAACAGACGCGTTCATCAAGATGCGCCGAAATGGGTAATGAAAAGAACAGTAAGAGAGAGAAACCCACCACGGCTGCATCGCCGCAAAACAGGACATGACGTCATTCTTTCATTTGACGTTGTTTATGTCCTTTGACGTCATTTGATCCTGGTGTTTCGTAAAGTCATGACTATGTCGTTTACCCTGACCTAAATCATCAACGGTTTCAAAAAATTAAGCAGGAAGGAAAGGGGCAGGAGACAGGCTGACACACCCACAGAATATATTATGGTAATGAGGGGAGGGGAGGGGGAGAGAAGGGTGGAGGGAGAGGGGGAGGGGGGGGGGAGCACTGACTGACTGACAGAGAGGCAGACAGAAGGAAGAAGGAATGCGGCATAGAGACATATATCTGCTACACCAAAGACACACAGACTACCAGGGAGAGAAATAAAGAAGGAGAGAGTGAAACTGAAAGTAAAGGCATGAAGAAAAGTCACTGATCCATAAAAAAAAAAAGATAGATAGATAGTTACAGGCAGGTAGAGAGATACGCAGGTAGGTAGATAAATACAAAGGTTGCGTAGTTGGGTATCTGCCCCCTCCCTCTTCCCAACCCTCTTCCCAACCGTCTTTTCTTTCTTTCTTTCTTTTTTTTTTTTTTGTTTTTTTTGTTTTGTTTTTGTTTGTAAGCATGTGTGGCTGCAGCGTATACGGGTCAGCCCGCACACTTTGACGCCTCATTCAAACTAAAACTGCAACCAGAAAACCTGCTGTCCATAAGAGGGTGGTGGTGGCTGCGGCGGGGTACATGATATCAGGTCGCCGTAGAGACACTCTCCTGAGAAGACCCTGCACTGCTGCTGAGTCTCTTTATCCTGCCATTGGGGAGCCAACATGCGCAAAGGCATTTCCAACTGAACTGAACTGAACTGGACTTTTACATGGCATTAACTGTATGTTTGGCAAACATTTCAAAAATGCCTTTATTTTATGATAAACATTTCAAAATGCCTCGTTGAGATTTCAAGATACCTGTTAAAAAAATAATTTAAAAAAAATAAAATAAAATAAAAAAATCTGGTAAATATTTCAGATTGCCTAGTTCAATATGTCTGGTAAACATTCTAAAATGTCTGGTGAACATATCTCAAAATGCCGCTACTGGGCTTTCTTTCACTGTATCTACTGAAACTGAAACTCACTGTATCTCCAAGTCTTATGTTGTCCACCAGAAAAGAGGAAGAGGTGTGGGGAGATGGGGGTAGGGGGTTCAGGGAACCCCCCCCCCCCAAAAAAAAAAAAAAAAAAAAAAAAAAAAAAACAAAACAACAACAACACCAACATCTAAAGAATGAGATTTGTCTGCTTCGTCCCTTGTAACGTCCTTTGACTGGCTCAACTCAGTGTGTGTGTGTGTGTGTGTGTGTGTGTGTGTGTGTGTGTGTGTGTGTGTGTGTGTGTGTGTGTGTCACATTTATTTGCTCATTTATCATCTCTTTTTTCTTCTTCTTTTTTTTGTTGTTGTAATATTAGCAGTAGTAGTAGTAGTATTTTTTATGTATTTATCCTTTTTTTTAATCTTTTTTTTTCTCGAGGCCTGACTAAGCGCGTTGGGTTACGCTGCTGGTCAGGCATCTGCTTAGCAGATGTGGTGTAGCGTATATGGATTTGACCGAATGCAGTGACGCCTCCTTGAGCTACTGATACTGATAATGATTCTCAACTCAGTGCCCTCAAACTTTGTCTTGTCTTTCAGGATTCTTCACTCGTGTTAATTCTTAACTAACACACGCGCGCGTGCACACGCACACACACACACACACACACACACACACACACAGACAACAGACATACAGACACAAACACACACACACACGCACGCACGCACGCACACACACACACACACACACACACACACACACACACACACACACACACACACACACTGCACCTTCACTCCAGTCCCGCGTTAAAAGCATTTTTTTTTCAGCGGCCAAACTTCACGCAACAAACAGCAGCCTTGTTCAGACGTCCATTTCAATCCTCCCTCCCCCCCCCCCCACCACCACTACCCATCCTACACCCCATCCCTCTGCCTACCCCCCTCCCCCGCCCCCCGCCCCCCAGCCTAACCGCCTTCTCCTCTCCCTCCCCAAAAATTAAGCCGCCCCCACCCCTCCCCCGAACCTCCACCACCCCCTTGCTTCATTGCAATGTCTTTTTCATTGTGTGGATTAAGGGCATGAGGCGAAAGTGCACATCCTTGCAGTTTGTTCCTTAAGTCCAGAACAAGGCTGCACATTTTCACTGTGGCTTATAGTTAATCCGTTACACTACCGGTGCTGCTGGAGACAGGAAGACATTTTCACTTGTGGCTTATAGTTATGTCACACGTAAGTGGTTTAGTGGAGGAAGTGGGGACAGGGTTTTTTTTTGGGGGGGCGGGGAGGGTGAGGGCGTGGGGGTGGTGGGGATGGGGGCATTTTCAAAGTGGCTTATAGTAAAGTCACATGAGTGTGTGTGTCTGTGTGTGTGTCTGTGTCTGTGTGGCTGTGTCTGTGTGTCTGTGTGCAGCTATTTAAAAAAAAAAAAAAAAAAAAAAAAAGAAGATAAGCAGGACTACGTGTGAACTGGCCATGGTTGGATTTACTGCCGTGTCGCGTGTGGTTGCACTTCAAGACCAGGAAAATCACGTCTGAAACAAACTAGCGATAATAACAACAACGTTACTGCACCTCGTCCATCTCTGTCATTCACAAAATACTTGACATACCCTCACAACGCCTTCAGATGCTTTTGTACACCCCCAGTACTGACTGACTGACAGAGAGGCAGACAGAAGGAAGAAGGAATGCGGCATAGAGACATATATCTGCTACACCAAAGACACACAGACTACCAGGGAGAGAAATAAAGAAGGAGAGAGTGAAACTGAAAGTAAAGGCATGAAGAAAAGTCACTGATCCATAAAAAAAAAAAAGATAGATAGATAGTTACAGGCAGGTAGAGAGATACGCAGGTAGGTAGATAAATACAAAGGTTGCGTAGTTGGGTATCTGCCCCCTCCCTCTTCCCAACCCTCTTCCCAACCGTCTTTTCTTTCTTTCTTTCTTTTTTTTTTTTTTGTTTTTTTTGTTTTGTTTTTGTTTGTAAGCATGTGTGGCTGCAGCGTATACGGGTCAGCCCGCACACTTTGACGCCTCATTCAAACTAAAACTGCAACCAGAAAACCTGCTGTCCATAAGAGGGTGGTGGTGGCTGCGGCGGGGTACATGATATCAGGTCGCCGTAGAGACACTCTCCTGAGAAGACCCTGCACTGCTGCTGAGTCTCTTTATCCTGCCATTGGGGAGCCAACATGCGCAAAGGCATTTCCAACTGAACTGAACTGAACTGGACTTTTACATGGCATTAACTGTATGTTTGGCAAACATTTCAAAAATGCCTTTATTTTATGATAAACATTTCAAAATGCCTCGTTGAGATTTCAAGATACCTGTTAAAAAAATAATTTAAAAAAAATAAAATAAAATAAAAAAATCTGGTAAATATTTCAGATTGCCTAGTTCAATATGTCTGGTAAACATTCTAAAATGTCTGGTGAACATATCTCAAAATGCCGCTACTGGGCTTTCTTTCACTGTATCTACTGAAACTGAAACTCACTGTATCTCCAAGTCTTATGTTGTCCACCAGAAAAGAGGAAGAGGTGTGGGGAGATGGGGGTAGGGGGTTCAGGGAACCCCCCCCCCAAAAAAAACAAAACAAAACAAAACAAAACAAAACAACAACAACACCAACATCTAAAGAATGAGATTTGTCTGCTTCGTCCCTTGTAACGTCCTTTGACTGGCTCAACTCAGTGTGTGTGTGTGTGTGTGTGTGTGTGTGTGTGTGTGTGTGTGTGTGTGTGTGTGTCACATTTATTTGCTCATTTATCATCTCTTTTTTCTTCTTCTTTTTTTTGTTGTTGTAATATTAGCAGTAGTAGTAGTAGTATTTTTTATGTATTTATCCTTTTTTTTAATCTTTTTTTTTCTCGAGGCCTGACTAAGCGCGTTGGGTTACGCTGCTGGTCAGGCATCTGCTTAGCAGATGTGGTGTAGCGTATATGGATTTGACCGAATGCAGTGACGCCTCCTTGAGCTACTGATACTGATAATGATTCTCAACTCAGTGCCCTCAAACTTTGTCTTGTCTTTCAGGATTCTTCACTCGTGTTAATTCTTAACTAACACACGCGCGCGTGCACACGCACACACACACACACACACACACACACACAGACAACAGACATACAGACACAAACACACACACACACGCACGCACGCACGCACACACACACACACACACACACACACACACACACACACACTGCACCTTCACTCCAGTCCCGCGTTAAAAGCATTTTTTTTTTCAGCGGCCAAACTTCACGCAACAAACAGCAGCCTTGTTCAGACGTCCATTTCAATCCTCCCTCCCCCCCCCCCCCCCACCACCACTACCCATCCTACACCCCATCCCTCTGCCTACCCCCCCTCCCCCCGCCCCCCCGCCCCCCAGCCTAACCGCCTTCTCCTCTCCCTCCCCAAAAATTAAGCCGCCCCCACCCCTCCCCCGAACCTCCACCACCCCCTTGCTTCATTGCAATGTCTTTTTCATTGTGTGGATTAAGGGCATGAGGCGAAAGTGCACATCCTTGCAGTTTGTTCCTTAAGTCCAGAACAAGGCTGCACATTTTCACTGTGGCTTATAGTTAATGCGTTACACTACCGGTGCTGCTGGAGACAGGAAGACATTTTCACTTGTGGCTTATAGTTATGTCACACGTAAGTGGTTTAGTGGAGGAAGTGGGGACAGGGTTTTTTTTGGGGGGG
>NC_134888.1:36598566-36676066 GCF_041734735.1 Babylonia areolata | reverse complement strand
CACAAGATATGTTTTTGCTAAACTTTGTCTTGAAAAACATTCAGTCTTATTCGAGACATCAGAGCGGTGGCCAGTCTATGGTAGTACGAAGGGAAATCCATCATTGTTTTAACCCGGTGTTCGGTTGTCTCTGTGTGTGTGTGTGTGTGTGTGTGTCTGTGTGTCCGTGGTAAACTTTAACATTGACATTTTCTCTGCAAATACTTTGTCAGTTGACACCAAATTTGGCATAGAAATAGGAAAAAATTCAGTTCTTTCCAGTCATCTTGTTTAAAACAATATTGCACCTCTGGGATGGGCACAAAAAAATAAAAGAAGAAGCCTAATTATATTCAAACTGCATTTACTGTTATATTCATATTTTTTGTATTCTCTAAACTTGGCACTTTGACCTCTTATTCTGACACAACAACAAGAGGAGTCATTATTATCATTTTTTGTTCAAACAGGAACTTCTTTTGCTAAGCATGGGATTTTTATTTATTTTGCAAACGTTTTGGTGCAGATAGTAAAAAAGGGAAATTACTCTGTAATTAATGCTAGGGGACTTAATTTGCTTTAAACTGATCTTTCTCATCTTAAACATGACATTTTAAAATTATACTCAATACATAAAAAGCTTGGATTTTTTTTTTTTTTTTTTTTTTTTTTTTTTTTTTTTTAAGTGTATCACAAGTGAGTCTTGAAGGCTTTGCCTCTCTTGTTTGTTGTGTAATTTCCGTTGTAAACCTCTTTTCCTTTGAGTATGAGATCCTGTCATCAGTTCTGTCTTGACATCTGCTCCATATTAAAGATTCTAGCAGTCCGCAGCATTCTGAAACTGACTGCTGAATAAGTATTTCATAAGTATTCTCTATTCTTTGTACACCCTGTTTTGCTGCTCTGTCGGCCATTTCATTTCCTTTAACACCAATATGAAAGGGTACCCAGCAAAATTCTGTGAATGTGTCTTTGGGGTGATAGAATGTGTCCTGAATAATGTATTTCAAAAATAAGATCTGGTCGAGCTTTTATATTAAATCATTCCAATGCATGTAACACTGATTTTCAGTCAACCAACAAAACTACTCTGAATATAGTAACCGGGAGATTAATCAGATATTCCAATTATAGATAATTCCATTATAGCAACGAGTTCAGCTGCAAATATAGATAGCTTACTTCCAACAGACAAAAAAACAAAACAAAAAAAAACAACAAAAAACGTGGCAGTTACATATACTTCCACACCCATACCAGTATGAGAGACACAGAAACCAGCTTTTGATATAAACTATTGTGATACGAATAAGGATGAAAATATTAACATTATGAAAATGTGTGTGTGTGAGTGTGTGTGTGTGTGTGTGTGTGTGTGTGTGTGTGTGTGTGTGAGTGTGAGTGAGAGAGAGAGAGAGTGTGTGTGTGTGAGAGAGAGAGAGAGAGTGAGTGAGTGAGTGAGTGTTTGTGTGTGTGTGTGTGTGTGTGTGTGTGTGTGTGTGTGTGTGTGTGAGTGAGAGAGAGAGAGAGTGTGTGTGTGTGAGAGAGAGAGAGAGAGTGAGTGAGTGAGTGAGTGTTTGTGTGTGTGTGTGTGTGTGTGTGTGTGTGTGTGTGTGTGTGTGTGTGTGTGTGTGTGTGTGTGTGTGTGTGTGTGTGTGTGTGTGTGTGTTGAAATATAATTGTTACCTGCACTTGTTTTCGTCCACTATCATGTTGTACGGGGGTTGGGGGAGGGGGGGTATATATATTAGATAATTGCATGAATGCACTGGAAGGCCTCCTATGTCTGTCTGTCTGTCTGTCTCTCTCTCTTCTCAGCCCACCCCCCCCCCCCCCCTCTCTCTCTCTCTCTTCTTTCGAAATATCTTCTCCTCTCTTCAATGTTAAAACCTACCTCCCGCATTTATTCCTTCTTTTCATGAATTATGTGTGTGGGCATACACTAACATGTCTCTCTCGTCCGAAGTCTTCCCACTTCTCTTTCTCTCTCTCTCCCCATTTCATTCTCATTCTCTCATTTACAATTACAAACGGTAAACATTCATGTGTGTTAATCATTCATAATATTCATTCTGTTTTGATGAAATGTTTTTGTTTTTTGTTTGTTCGTTTTTGGATTTTTTGTTTTTCGTGTATTTTGTTTTGTTTCCTTGTGTGTGTGTGTGTGTGTGTGTGTGTGTGTGTGTGTGTGTGTGTGTGTGTGTGTGTGTGTGTGTGTGTGTGTGTGTGTGTGTGTGTGTGTGTGTGTGTGTGTGTGTGTGTTGGGGGGGAGGGGTTCGGGGGGACGTTTTTCTGCATTCCCTCCAGGACTGGATGAAGAAAACCCGCATTGTTTTGGTTACTCCGTGAAATTAATTCATGCATTCATTCATTCATTTATTCATATATTCGCTCCTCTCTCTCTCTCTCTCTCTCTCTCTCTCTCTCTCTCTCTGTCTCTTTCTCTCTCTCTCTCTCTCTCTCTCCTTGTCAACACTCCCTTTCTATCTGCTCTTCCCCTTCTCCTTTATGTTGGTCACAAAATAGATAAATAAATAACATAATAATTCCTCTCTCCATCCGCGATATCATTTCCGGAGTTCTATAAATAGCATCATTTAACCGAAACAATAGAGGCATTGTATGGTGGGGAGGGAGGGGAGGGGAAAGCGACAGCCGGATGAGCCTCTGTCCGTGAACGGAAGTGGACAAAGATGAAAGAAAGTTCCTGACAGGTGTGACGCTTAAAAGAACACAGAAAGCTATGACTTATGATGAGGAGTGTGGGCGAAGGTCTCTGGGCCTTGATCCCCTCATCTATAGCTCATTAGCCAGGAAAGCTAAGCCATCTGGACGCCATATTATTTCTCGTATCCGGCCGTCAGTCTGTTGACAAGTCGTCTGCTAACTGGTGATAGTTTCTGAACTGTAACTATCTTCAATGAAATCGTGTTATGCTTGCCCCCACGACATGCAAAATTTTGTCTTGATTGAAATCTGCCAATGGTTTATCTACCAAAGTTATTTCAGGAAAACATTGCAGTGAAACGTGGCGCAAACTTGTAATGGAGAGACACACAGGAATGTCAGCTTAACTAACGCCGCGAGCAAGTGAAAGCTTGCCGTGAAGCCAGCTGAGCACTCGGCTACACATATGAAGTCACCGCTTCGCGCTATACTGACACGAGAAGCAAAATGGCTGATTGAACAGTTCCGCTGGCTTCAGTTAGCAAAGGGGCTCAAAGAAGGCATGCGCTATCCATGTTGTTCTTTGTTGTTGTTTGTTTGTTCGTTTTAGATCAGTGCCCTTGATCCGGAACGGTAAGCTGCATCGCAGGAGCCACAAATGGCTTTTTTGAGTGATGGCAGAGAGACGTGGTCTGTTCTTTTCGGGCAGGACACGGAGACATATTTCTTAAACGCGAGTACGTTTGCGTTGCTAGTGGCGAGACAGCCAGTGGTGAGGAGTTAAAGTATACCTACATGCGCAACGAAACGAACGCAAGGCGGGAAGTAAATGTTATCCCTTACCTCGCGGCAAAGTTGCTCTGAAGGCTACCTAGCCTTGACTCGCGAGAACCTAGCCACTCTTGCTGCGAGACAGAAAAAAAGAAACACCTTCCTGGCGTGTCTCGCGAGAACCTTGCCTAAGAAATGAGTAAGAAAGGCGCCTCAGCTCTCGACGGGCGCAACAGCCGAGTGGTTCAAGTGCTGGACTTTCAATCTGAGGGTCCGGGGTTCGAATCTCGGTAACGGCACCTCGTGGGTAAAGAGTGCAGAATTTTTCCGATCTTCCAGGTGAATATATACCTGCTAGTGCCTGAACCCCCTCATGTGTATACGCACGCCAGAAGATCAAATACGCACGTTAAAGATCATGTAATCCATGTCAGCGTTCAATGGGTTATGGAAACAAGAACATTCGCAGCATGCACACACCCCGAAAACGGAGTATGGCTGCCTACATGGCGCGGTAAATGAACAAAAACGGTCATAGGTATACATGTAAAATGTTGCAAGTCTGTATGAGTTTGTATGTGCACGTGAATGGCTCGGGAAACGAATGATGAGCGCCAATGGCAGCTATCAGTCAGCCCTACACAGATAAGCAGCCTGTCGTGCAAATGACTCCAAGGATAGCAGGTGCTATATAAGCATTCCTATCATCATCATCATCATCATCATCACTATCACTTCACTATGAACGGACTTCTATGCCATGCCGTCACGAACAGGCTTGAGGACGATTCTTTGGAGAAGAGGATACGGCGTATCCGGATTTTGAACCATATGTCGTAATGATGTATTTCTACAATGACACAGATATTTTCTTCTGTTTCTTTAGTGGTGACAGGGAAAGGATATATGTGATGGACACATATAGAAGAAGGAGGAGGAGGAGGAATAATGATCATCATCATCATCATCATCATCACCATTATCATCATCACACAATAAAAAGTCTAATGTATAGAATTCGTTTAAATGCCTTTCGTACAAAATTTTCTAAAAATATAAAATGTGTATGCGGTAAGCAAATAACTGTAAGTCATCTACTCATTCATTGTCCGAGCATAAGACCGTTAATTCCTAAAGATGTAGTTGATGACTTTTCTTCCAATATTTCATTAGCCACTGAAAAGATTTTGAATGATTATTCATTGCTTAGAATGTTTTCGGAAATTTTAAACTCCAGTCCAGTTGGTATCCTCCTTTGATGTGTTATAATTAATGTTGTTATTTATATTTACATTGTTATAGGTTAATACTTGTTGATATGCATATACATATTCTCCTTCCCATGACACCTCATTCAATACACACCACAATCTCTTTAGACCTTTTTCTTATAATATACTTTTCCTCTGTTACATAACATGAATTTTTTTTTTTTTTTTTTTTTTACACTAATATTCACATGCATTCCCTTTCCTTTATCCACTTCTTTACTCCTTTCCGTCTAAAAACACTTATAGTGAATAGACGTTAAACTGAAGATAAAACACACAGAGATGTAGCCAAGTGCTCAGCTGGCTACTAACTGTAGTTCAACTCACAGCACATGCCGTAAAGCGAACGACAGTTTCACTGCAGTGATGGTGTCCAACCACTGACATGAGGAGGTAACTCCTGTGGCGTAATGCTATATTCGAATTTATACTGTAAGATGTTAAGCTGGTCACTTTCAAGGTGCCACTCTCAAGCATACATGGAGCAAGTTGCACATATAGTCTGCTGCATAACATTCCACTGTAAGTACTCTGTTTAAATGTGTTGATTTGTAAATTGTATTTTCGACACGTGTTCATATGAAAATGTTGAGAGCATTTAAAGTCATTACACTTGTTTCAATTATTGCTATGACATGCAGTCACAGTTCTGCTCATGACTGATTTTATCACCATGTCGTCATATACTTGTAGCATTATTCCATTTCATTCTTTTCAACGTCACAGTCAGTGACGTCTCTGCCCACTGATGGTTTGTTCCAGAATGTCCTAGGGAATGATGTAGTCTTTCATTCTCCTCACACTGATGAAGGTAAGGCTTTACTTATCCCGCATTTAGCAGAAGAAATTAAAACGTAGAACACTGGCCTTTTAGCTGAATGGATGTGATGGTCAAGCCATGATAGTTCTTTCAATCATTGTATTGAGCACTTATTATTTTGTTTCTCAGTTTGCCAGTGTTTGATATCAAAGCCACTAATACTATTATCTTGTTCTATTATTCATGTGTTATTTTACATGCTGATATCAGTTGTACTGCTACAGTGTTTCACTGACTCTCAGTAACAGAGCTTCACAGTTACAGTGTGCTTTAAGCCCTTCATGTGGGTGTAGTATTTTGTTGTAGTGGTTACAAGATAGTGTTGGATTGATATCAGCTATTGGTCAAAACCATCTGATATGTGTCACAGTCTGTTAATTGTAATTTAGCTGTCATGCTCTCGCTTATACGGCTTACTCCAGTGTAGTGCTACTTGATTACTGATTCATTTGAGTCGCTTTGACAAAGTATAAGCTTTACATAATCTATACTGTCAGTGTACTTTCACTAAATCAGCTTAGCTTCAACCACTATTTAGATTTATTAGAAATGTCATTTAATGTTAGTGTTTGGTCTTCACACATATGCGTTATGTTTATGTTTATGTTGTTGCTAATTCCAAACCAAGTGATAGTCTTTCCATTGTAATATACATGTGCTTACTATCCACTTGTTGTACGTATGACATTGTCGTTTATGTCATTTTCAGGCACTGTCTTATCTTCATTCTCTTCTTCTTTCTTATCTTCTTTATTACAAGAATATTGTAAAAACAAAACAATAGAAAAACCCTTTTATGACTGGCCTGCTATATGCCCATGGCCTGAGCGCGGATCTTTTCTATCCTTTCAATTTTTCATATTCATATCCTTTAATACAGTAAATCAGTAATTCTTTTGTACCGTCCCCTTATATATATACCACTCGGCTCATAACACGGCTGAAGAACTGGGGAAAAAATGCAAGTGTAAATTAATGTGTGGACATGACAGGTACACGCTTAATATATCTCTCTCTCTCTCTCTCTCTCTCTCTCTCTCTCTATATATATATATATATATATATATATATATACATACCCATGTTAACACAGGAAACAGAACGATTGTCTGAAAACGAATGCCTTTTTGAAAGAAAACAAGAAACAAAAGCAACAAACAACAACAACGAATAAAAACAAAACAAAGCTGGCGACCAGAACTTCTCACAGCATCATTGTGTTGGGACAGGAAGTCACGTCATTGACACATGACGTATGTTTCCCATGGCTCCCTCACAGCCACAAACAATGCATGTTGTGATGTCATGGGTATGCTCCTCTCCCCCTTGGGTGAGTTGAAGAAACATAGAGCTTTTACAGAAAGGAACAAGTGGGGTTGGATTTTAATCTATTTTATACCTCTTTCAAATAAACAACCTTCAAAATTATGGCCGGGTAAGAGAGACGGAACTTTTAAAGAAAGGGACAACTGGCTTTTATATTTGTTTCAAACAAACAACCTTTAAGAATTACGGCCGGGTTTCATTAAGCAACCAAATAGGACTGTTACATCATTCCTCTTTCTTTAAGAACAATAACTGCTTGAAAAAAATGGGTGGGAGCTTGGGGGTCAGTGAAGACAGAACGACGTTGTGAAGTCAGCGGTCAAACAGATGACAAAACGTGAAGAGGTTGCTGGGAGGGGACGGGAGGGGGGACGGGGGGGGGGGGGGGGGGGGGGGGGGGTCAGTGAAGACAGAACGACGTTGTGAAGTCAGCGGTCAAACAGATGACAAAACGTGAAGATGTTGCTGGGAGGGGAAGGGGTTGGGGGTCATTAAAGACAGAACGACGTTGTGAAGTCAGCGGTCAAACAGATGACAAAACGTGAAGAGGTTGCTGGAAGGGGGGGCGGGGGGGGGGGGTTGGGGGTCAGTAAAGACAGAACGACGTTGTGAAGTCAGCAGTCAAACAGATGACAAAACGTGAAGATGTTGCTGGGAGGGGAAGTGGGGGGGGGGGGGGGGGGCAGTAAAGACAGAACGACGTTGTGAAGTCAGCGGTCAAACAGATGACAAAACGTGAAGATGTTGCTGGGAGGGGAAGTGGGGGGGTGGGGGTGGGGGGCAGTAAAGACAGAACGACGTGGAAGTCAGCAGTCAAACAGATGACAAAACGTGAAGATGTTGCTGGGAGGGGAGGGGGGGGGGGGGTTGGGGTCAGTAAAGACAGAACGACGTTGTGAAGTCAGCAGTCAAACAGATGACAAAACGTGAAGATGTTGCTGGGAGGGGAGGGGGGGGGGGGTTGGGGGTCAGTAAAGACAGAACGACGTTGTGAAGTCAGCGGTCAAACAGATGACAAAACGTGAAGATGTTGCTGGGAGGGGACGGGTGTGTGTGTGTGTGTGTGGGGGGGGGGGGGGTCAGTAAGGACAGAACGACGTTGTGAAGTCAGCGGTCAAACAGATGACAAAACGTGAAGATGTTGCTGGAAGGGGAAGGGGGTGGGGGGGCGTTGGGGTCAGTAAAGACAGAACGACGTTGTGAAGTCAGCAGTCAAACAGATGACAAAACGTGAAGATGTTGCTGGGAGGGGACGGGGGGGGGGCGGGGGGGGGGGGGGGGGGTCAGTAAGGACAGAACGACGTTGTGAAGTCAGTGGTCAAACAGATGACAAAACGTGAAGATGTTGCTGGGAGGGGACGGGTGTGTGTGTGTGTGGGGGGGGGGGGGGTCAGTAAGGACAGAACGACGTTGTGAAGTCAGCGGTCAAACAGATGACAAAACGTGAAGATGTTGCTAGGAGGGGACGGGTGTGTGTGTGTGTGGGGGGGGGGGGGGGGGTCAGTAAGGACAGAACGACGTTGTGAAGTCAGCGGTCAAACAGATGACAAAACGTGAAGAGGTTGCTGGGAGGGGAAGGGGGGGGGGGTGGGGGTCAGTAAAGACAGAACGACGTTGTGAAGTCAGCGGTCAAACAGATGACAAAACGTGAAGATGTTGCTGGGAGGGGAAGTGGGGGGGGGGGGGGGCAGTGAAGACAGAACGACGTTGTGAAGTCAGCGGTCAAACAGATGACAAAACGTGAAGATGTTGCTGGGAGGGGACGGGTGTGGGGGAGGGGGGGGGGGGGTCAGTAAGGACAGAACGACGTTGTGAAGTCAGCGGTCAAATAGATGACAAAACGTGAAGATGCTGCTGGGAGGGGACGGTGTGTGTGTGTGGGGGGGGGGGGGGGGGGGGTCAGTAAGGACAGAACGACGTTGTGAAGTCAGCGGTCAAACAGATGACAAAACGTGAAGATGTTGCTAGAAGGGGAAGGGGGTGAGGGGGCGTTGGGGTCAGTGAAGACAGAACGACGTTGTGAAGTCAGCGGTCAAACAGATGACAAAACGTGAAGATGTTGCTGGGAGGGGAAGTGGGGGGGGGGGGGGGGCAGTAAAGACAGAACGACGTTGTGAAGTCAGCGGTCAAACAGATGACAAAACGTGAAGATGTTGCTGGGAGGGGAAGGGGGGGGGGAGTTGGCAGGGGAGGGGAAATGAAGAGGTGGTGTTGATGGAGGGAGGATTGGACAGGAAGGAGTGGGACGGTTGTGTGTGTGTGTGGGTGTGTGTGTGTGTGTGTGTGTGTGTGTGTGTGTGTGTGTGTGTTCTTTTTTCTCGAAATGAAACAGCAACCTTGAAAGGTTGTGGGTATGAGGGAGGATGTGAGGGCTGGAATGGGGCGGTGTGTGTGTGTGTGTGTGTGTGTGTGTGCGCGCGCGCGCGTACGTGTGTTTGGTGTGTGTGTATATGTTTTATTCTGGTGCTGTTAATTGAAAGTTCAAGTGACAGTAGACCACACAGTTAGTTCTGTTGTGTCAAGTAAGAACAATGAATCATCTTCTCTGGGTCAGATAAAAATACATTTTGGGGGGCGAGGGAAAATGGGGGGATTGGAGGGGACGCGTGGGAGGTGGGGAGGGGGGGGGGTCGACTCAAATGACTTGAATATATTCTTTCTTTCTTCTGTGTCTGTTTAACTGTCCCAGGAAGCCGATCCCCAGACACAGTGGACATGAATTCACAACCCTGATATCCGTAATAGGCGATAGGACCGTTTTTTGTTGTTTTTTTTGCGTGTGGTTTGGGGTTGTTGTTGTTGTTTTTGTTTTTTGTTGTTGTTGTTTTCTTGTGTGTTTTTTTTGTTTTGTTTTGTTTTGTTTTGTTTTTTTGGGGGGTGGGGGGGTCAGGGGGGTGCGGGGGGTTCTTAAGGCTGTGGCATGAACTCGCCTCATACATCAAAGTGGAGGAGGACTCGAACCTCAGCTCATCAAGAAGCAGAGCAGGAAAGGCTACAGAACACGGGACAGTTGGGTTTTTGTTTGTTTCTTTGTTTGTTTTTCACGATGATGAATATGGATGACAATGTATGACGATGCTGTCATGGAGAATCATCGTAAGTTTGGCTCATATCTGACAAGGCGGCTTCACGTACTTCCTTTCATTATATTTATACCCTGTAGTGCCGGCGGCCGGGATCTGGGGTTAAATACACCAAGGGATTAATTTGAGAAACACTCTCACAGACACACCCTTGACGTGGATGGCATTCTGTTGTCCCAGTGCCCCCCCACCCCACCCCCCGCCCCCACCCCACCACCCGCCCGTCCCCCACCCCTCCCCATCCCTCTAAACCCTCCCTTCCTCCCCGTTTCAGACAGGCGCAAACAAACAGAGAAACACATACAGATAATATAGCACGAGCAGTCCAAGAAACAGAGAGAACACAGACAACACTCCCGTAGGTCAAATAAGTGAACACCACTCCACCACGACGCTCATCAACGAACTTACCTGTCACAACACGGCATCGCGTCATCAACGAACTTACCTGTCACAACACGGCATCGCGTCATCAACGAACTTACCTGTTACAACACGGCATCGCGTCAGCAGCGAGTCTCAGGGGGCGAGTTGTTAGGGAAACTGTGACACTGTCTCTGACACCTGCCATCCATTCTGGCAGCAACCGGGTAGTCCTGACGCGGCACGTACAATCCGTCACCATCTTGTGTCTGGGCGGGGCCAATCTGATGACCTGCTGCTGGCACACAGTGCTTGGGGATCGACACCACAGCCCCTGACGACGTCTTCCAACAAGGTCCACTGGGCCAACAGTGCCCACTGGACGTGGTACACACAGCTCTCCTTTCTCGATATCCTCAACAGCCTCAAGCACGCAGCTTTCCCAGTCTTCACAATGAGTTAAGTCTGACACTCCATTTTCTCCGCCAGTGAAACAGCGAGTAAGCTGAACATTCACCGTATACGGACGTTTTCAGGGATTACTTCAAAACAGCTGACGAGGAAGAATGTTTTCAATGTATTTTATCTGGGTCACACACACAAAATACAAATAATGATAAAACACAGATGTACTTCCTTGAAAATGTCCTGTATCGAACGACATGAATATCTGGTTAACCTGCTTTACTGATGCTCTCCTCAGCCACGCAACGATTCAGTTCCACTGTGTTCCACGGACAAAGCCACTGTCAGTCTTTCGGGAGGACATACAAGACGCGACCTTCCCCACTTCAAACAGCTGTGAACTGTGAAGTCATCAGTTCGCTCACCAATGAGTCAGACAGGGAAGGGGGCAGAACAGGAAGGATTCGGAAGACAGAGGGCGCTGCAGTGTGCTGTCAGTCACCGGTGCTCCGTTACACGACGAAGTCACGTGGTCCAGCTCCAGAGCAATGATGACTGTGCAGCACACGTCAGTGCATCTACAGAGCAAAGTCTTCTGACCATTTGGGCAGTACACGTCGACAGGACGCTGTTTGTTTTTCGACAAACATCAGTTGCCCAGTCCAGGATTTCTAATTTTGTTTTTGTTTTTTGTTTTTGTCTCGCCTTCTTCATCCTTCTTGACTGTTCATTCAGATGTCCGTTTTGTTCATTCAGATGTCCGTTTTGTTCATTCAGATGTCCGTTTTGCTTTCTTTAAAACAAACTGGCAAAAATACCGGCGGTTTACTTTGATTTCGACAGGTTTTTTTTGTTTTGTTTTGATTTAAGTGAATTCCAAAAGATGGTTAGTTGTTTATTTTGATTTCGATGAAACACTGTCAGTACCACTCGCTGATATAATCCATACACGTGCAGTCTCCTTCAAAGCAACCTCCTCTTTCTATTTTCTGAATGGGGCAGCGTGGAGTGTGCTACGTTCACTATCGGACAACCAGCTCACGTTCAGCACAAGACAGAATCGAGACTTGCGACTGGTCTATTTCCATTGTTGCAGACTTCACTGGTCTTCGCTGAGGATGTCACACTTCGTCCGCAACAGTACACCAGTTGTACACTCGTCACTTTCGAAACACCACCTTTGTCTTTTTATTTCTTTCATCTCCACATTTGCTGTATGCCATGAAGTGTTTCATTTTCTGGCCCACAACAGTGATTTAAATGAAAACGTCGTTAAGAATGTGGAGTTGACAGTATGTAGAAAATCTGTCAATATTGTTTGTTGGGTGTCTGACCCGATGTTTGGAGTCTGTTCGAGGCATGTCGTCTCGACAAGAGAAGCTAACAAGTGAAGCATCACTCTGAGAGTTCCGGTGTTGGAAACATTTCCTGAAGAGCTGCATAAGAGTTTACATTCGGCACACACATTCCACTGTATCAACTGCACTATCCTGTGATTTGTGTGTGTGTGTGTGTGTGTGTGTGTGTGAGTGTGTGTGTGTGTGTGTGTGTGTGTGTGTGTGTCCACAAGACAGTGCCCGTTTTCTCGTTACATCCCCCTTCGGTACATTTTACACTTATGAAGTCTGATATCTGTCTTTCTTCATTTGAATCTATCTATCAACATGATTAGCTGCTTGTCTGTCTGTCTGCATCTCCTGTTTTCACCGTCGTCTTTCTTCCTATTGTTTGTGTGTCTTGTGTTTGTTTTGTACAATCATCAGCAGTGAGATAGTTCGTTTTGTTAATAACAAGATGGTCAGAGAGGTGGTTTTTTTTCTCTTGTTAATAACAATGTCGTCAGTGAGTCATTTCTCTTGTTGATAACATTATCGTCAGTGAGTTATTTCTCTGTGCAAGAGGCATGTGTCTTGTCTTTACCGTTTCTTTTTCAATCCGGTTTTTTGCTGAACAAGGCCTGGATGAGATCATTAGCAAACTGTTTTCCGACCAGTTGTGTGACTGCTCCAGAATGGTCGAGTTTACTTCATGTACGAAGTGTAGCGGTTGTGGGTACAAGTAACCTGTTCTTGGCTCTAACGTTAACTCTCTCCATACGAACGGCGAAAGAGACGACGTTAACAGCGTTTCACCCCAATTACCACCATCAAAATATTGCAAGCGGAAGGCTCTTATACTGAAGAGGTGAATGTTGACAAAGAATACCACAATTCTGACGACGGAAGCTAAAGGTTGAATCATTGAGACACCCACTGGACATCCGAGGGGTCTGTGTAGAGAAGAGAGGACTGGCCGTACTGAGTTAACACAGCATGGTCATCCTTTTCTTTTCTTTTTTTAATTTGTTCTTTCCACTTTCTTTCTTTGTTTCGTCCTCTTCCTTTCTCTGTTTCTTTCTTTCTTTCTTTTTCCTTTCTTGGTCAGGGACAGGATCCACTTCAACTACAAATACAAACCTGTCTAAAAAAAAAAAGAAAAAAAGTGTTAAACGTAACGTGGATGGTTCAGCATCCAAAAAATGATTCTACCTTTGTCGCGTCCTGTTGTTTTTGTTTTTGTTTTGGTTCGTTGTTGTCGTTGTTATTTCTTACCCCACGTTTAGAATTTTTTTCAGCGGAAGGATCATCTCTGACGCAACCTGACAAGTTCTATTTTGGGAGGTGTTTTTTTTTTTTTTACCTTTCTGTTTTTTCTTGATTTCTTTTCGTTCCTTTTCTTTTCCTTTGTCAGTTTCTACCCCACACTGGGTTTCCAGGTGCGAAGGGAAGAGGTGAGAGAAGGTAGAAGCCAGTCACTGTTACCTGCCGCCGTGCTGTCCCGTTGTTAAGTCCTCTGAATTTCGACACAGGTAAACCAAGTCCCAGGACGTACTCTTTTCGTCACGCCGCGAGACTTTGTGACAGACAGTGAGAAGAGACTGTATTGGAGAGACGGGGCGGGGCAGGGAGAGTGGGAGAGGGGGGGGGGGAAGAGGGAGGAAAGAGCGGTGACAGGGAGGTTCCTTGATGCTAATCCGCCACCTGTCAGTTACAGACTGTGGGCACACTCGCGCGTTCTTCCTTCGGAAGGGTTTTGTCATAAGAGCCAAAAAAGAGCAACACTAAATATAACAACAAGGAAAGGATTTTCGGTGTTTCAGCTAAGATGTACCGGAACCTCACTTCCGGTGCTTTTGTGGTGGGTGGTGGTGGGGGAGGGCCTGTTGGGTGTGTGTGTGGGGGTGGGGGGGTGGGGGGGACTGAGAGAGGAAAGAGGGCAGGGGAGTGGGGCCAGAGGGGAAGAACGGGTTACATCTTTCTTTAAATAGCAGAATGGTGTGCTTTTCCCCCCCCAGAAAACCTACATGGGCTATAATTCTGATGTGCGCGCGCGTGGATTTTTTGTTTGTTTGTTTTGTTTTTGTTTTTGCAAAGCTGGTTGGATAATCACGTCTAAAACATCATCTCATCGTTTGAATAACCAAACAGTATTATTGTGTCTTTGACTTTTGAAATCTGTTGTACAATATCACTTTTTGCCTCTCTGTTTTACTGAATAACGTTCGGTCAAAATTGTGGGCAGTTCAGATTTTGTGACGCTTACCTCACTAGAGACTTGTTTCAAGTTATTTTCTAAAAAGATGTTTGTGGCCAGTGGACCCCGTTCCCTCCTGTACTTTCTCCAACACAGACATTCCGGTGACAGAGGACATTTACCACTGACCCCCACCATTATTGGCTGCCTGGGGATTTTTTTTCCCCCTCATGCTGCCGCACCTCCTGCATTCTCGTGTTTCAATGGCATTACTTTCAAGCAGATTATCCTGACTAGGTGTGCCAACTTTTTATGCTGTCGGTGAAATTGCCATGATAATTAAAGTGTTCTCAATGCTATTATCATGGCAATAATGAGTGTTACTGAATAATTCACAATGGCTCAATAATATCACTACAATAACTACAGCTTTCGCGGTTGATACTCCCAGAGCTTTCTGTCAGAGGTCTGTATTCAAGACCTTTACCCTTGTATTGGTTTAAATAATCTTTAATTATTCAACAATACACATGATTACAGTGCAATGAATGACAAAAGACCATCAACAAGCTTAAAGCTTGTACTGTGCTCACAACGTTGCACTTCAATTTTATCATGACGGCTAATGAACCATATTATCAATTGTATCAAATAACATTCATAAACAGTAAGTAATGAAGTAATGAAATAAAACAAATAAACAAACAGTACATAATACAGCAAAATAGTGCTAATATCAATATTGACATGAGATTAAATTTATTATCACAAGAGTAATCCTTGTATTCTTGGCAGTGTTTCGTTTTGTAACTCAATATTTCGCAGGGGAAAAAAATCTGGGGTTAAAAATTAAGAAGAGGGTGAGGGGAGGTATCAGCATTCCTTATCACCGGAGAGACACACTCGGGAGTGAGGATGACGGAAAGACGATGTGTCGCGACGGCTGTGCGTCTAAGCGGCTGGTGACGTCATGGTGTTGTCTGACCCTGACCGTCACAGCCAGCCTATCATTGACAAACACTGCTTCCTCGTGGTCTGAGAGCTTTCATCCAACGTCAAACCGTGTGCGTGTTCTCTCCTCTGAAGCATGCCGCGAGACCACAGGTCACTGCGTAAACTTGAGGTCACTCACTAACACAGCTGTGGGGAAGCAGTGAATGCAACGCTGGCCCAGCGGAAAAGTTCCTGCCTGAGAGGCGCTATTAGGCCCAGAGTTCAAATTTCTGATTCTTTTACACTAGTGGACTTTTGAGAAACCTTCTGAAACTGGCATCCCAATTATCGTTCTTTCACTTCTTTATGACGCTGCTCAACACGTGTTGCAGTTAGTGGTACAGATTTGTTTGTTTTGTTGTTTTTTCAATATTGTTTGTATTTGTTTTTGTTGTTGTTGCGGGGGGAGGGGGGGGGGGGGGGGGGGTTGCTTGTGGTTGTCTCCTACCCAGTGTTGACAAGACAAGACAAGACAAGACGTGCGAACTTCAGGATACCCTGTGCGGGGCACTTGAAAATTTTACATATTCTATGTAACTGATACAAATGTAAATAACATCTGGTTTCGTGTTTATAACAGTTTGCAATGGCCACACCAGCCGTTTGGTTAAGACATACAGAAGACAGACATGTTGATGAGGAGAAGAAAAGAAGACAAAAAGTAACATACAAGATATATATGATAGTCAGTCGTGTCCGACTATGACCATCAGAACAGCAGGAGGAGGCAACTGCTGTTCCGATTATTAATTGGGCTAGAATTTGATTATAGTGGAGAGTGTCTTGCCCAAATTATATCCCCAATCTCTCGGCCAAGAGGGTTTTAGGACAGTCGGCGTTGGGATGGTTCCCAAAGGCCAACCAGCCCACAAGGCTGCAGCACTAAGAGCCAGTGCCATTTTGCCTCCTAGTTTGAGAGCCATAGTCCTCACAAAAGGCTAAGCTGTAAATTATATCCCATTGACTGGAGAAACAATTGATAATACAGCTCTCACTTTGCTGTTGGCCCAAATGTAAACTTATGTCAGTCTGTGATATAAGCCAAGTGTACAGCCATTGTACAATGTGTGTTCGTCAGAAGCGAGTGGGCATTTATCCAAACACAGATAGGACAAATTCACTGTATCTGAAAAGAAGAAGAAGAAAAAGCATGTTGACTCAGAGAGATGTACAACAACTGTCTGTCGAGCAAATTAGAAAGCTTTCATTACGATTTTCAGGAACATGAACAGGTGGGTCAACAATTGTTTGTTTGTACTTGTGAACAATGAACAGAATTCTAGAACATTTCGTTCTTGTTGTTGCTTTTTTCTTCTTCTTTTTTTCTCTCGGTAAAATTTTCTTTTTCTTGCCTCCTCAAAGGCTAGACAATCAACGAGGTAATGTAATTCGTCCCCAGTTAAGGTCTCTACGTTGATCGAGTATGGTAAGAGCTCAAGAACAGTCAAGGGACATCCACCTCACCCTTGCTTCTTTGGGAATGTTGCTCAAATTTTCAGACCAACACTGCAGGTGTTTGCATTTTTGTTGACTGGGCTCATGCCTGTTTTACAACACTACATATCCACAAAGGTATTTGACATGCAGGGAAGTTCATATTTCAAGCATGATTGGTTTTGAATATATGCAGTACAAAACGTTTAATCAGATGCAGTACAAAAAGTTACATCATATTACATAGCATTTCATTTGAATCATTTCTGTGGGATGTATTACGAAAGAAAGCGTACAGTACAACGTTGTCATGTGGTCGCAAAACGAAATGGACAGCAAGGAAATCCACAGCAACAACGTCATTAATATCACCCTGTCTGTCTATAATGTATAATCTTGTCCTGGCAAGGAAATCCACAGCAACAACGTCATTAATACCACCCTGTCTGTCTATAATGTATAATCTTGTCCTGGCGAGGAAATCCACAGCAACATCGTCATTAATACCACCCTGTCTGTCTATAATGTATAATCTTGTCCTGGCGAGGAAATCCACAGCAACAACGTCATTAATATCACCCTGTCTGTCTATAATGTATAATCTTGTCCTGGCGAGGAAATCCACAGCAACAACGTCATTAATACCACCCTGTCTGTCTATAATGTATAATCTTGTCCTGGCGAGGAAATCCACAGCAACAACGTCATTAATACCACCCTGTCTGTCTATAATGTATAATCTTGTCCTGGCCCAGTCTGGTTTAGATTTTCACAACTTATATATATGCGGTCTGGTCAAGTATAGTGGAGTCCAAGTCCTGTCTGATATAATTTGTTTATTTACTTGTAAATACTCTCCTCTCTCTCTCTCTCTCTCTCTCTGTCCCTCCCTCCCCCCCCTCCTATCCTCTCTGTCTCACTCTCTCTCTCCCGCTCTCTTTCTCCCCATCTCTCCTTCCCTCCCCTTCCCATCCTCTCTGTGTCTGTCTCACTCTCTCTCTCTCTGGGCTGGGCGATGCCTAAAATCTTTATCCTTGAGTAATAAAGTTTTTGAATCTTGAATCTCTCTCCCCTTCTCAGTCTCTGTCTGTCTGTCTCTCCCTCCCCCCCCCTCCCTCTCTCTCTCTCTCTCTCCCTTCTCAGTCTCTGTCTCTCCCTCTCCCTCCCTCTCCCCCCTCTCTCCCTCTCTCTCTCTCTCTCTTTCTTCATATTTCTATCTGCTGGGCTGCCTATCCCTTTGTGAATGTCACATCATCTGTCACTCACACTGTCAGTCACACCGTCAATCACAGTGTAAGTCATACTTACCAGTCACTCTGTCTCCTGCCCCCGTACCACTCTGGTACAAACGGTTGAAGGAAGTCGTCAATGTCCGCCACAGTGCGCCGCCTGGGTCACGTGGGGTCAGGTGATAAAAAATAAACGCCAATCAAAGCAACGATCTTTTTTTTTTTTTTTTTTTTTCGTTATGACGGAACCGGTGAGTTAATACTGCTTTGAAGCGAGCAGCAGGGATTGGGGAAAGCTGCTTCCTGGTGACGTCAGATCATCTGTCATGAGGTCCACGCGTCATTTCTATGCATTTCATTTCCTGAACGACATTTCTATGGCTGGCCAGTTGACGTGCTGTCATCTGCAAAAATACGGGTATCATTCTTGTGTTCCTGTTAACGATCTGGTATCAACCGTTGGGTTACGCTGCTGGTCAGGCATCTGCTTGGCAGATGTGGTGTAGCGTATATGGATTTGATCGAACGCAGTGACGCCTCTTTCAGCTACTGATACTGATACAACCTTGTGTCATGTCCTCTTGTCAATGAGGATCGCCATGCAGCTGGTTGAATGCCTGTCTCTGTCTCTCTGCCTCTGTCTTTGTCTGTCTCTCTCTGTCTTTCTGTTTACCTTTCATTAATTTGTCATAGTTTCGTTTACTTTAGTTGAACTGAACTGAGATGAGTTGATTTTAGAAAAAATGAAAAAAAATCTTGTCAGGACATGCTGGTTGTAACGTTTTTGACTCGTGTTTGCAAACAATGTTGTGGGGGGTTGGGGGGACGGGAGAGGGGGGATCATCAGGTTAACTCTTTCCATACGAACGGCGAAAGAGACGACGTTAACAGCGTTTCACCCCAATTACCATCATCAAAATATTGCAAGCGGAAGGCTCTTATACTGAACACAAAGACACCCACTGGACATCCGAGGGGTCTGTGTAGAGAAGAGAGGACTGGCCGTACTGAGTGAGTTAAAGGAAACCACTCAGGTAAGAAAAACATAGCATACTGAAACACAAATGAAAATAAAAAGAAATGAACAATCCGAGCACCCGTCCTCTGACTTCCATGTGCCCACATCAATCATGTAATAAGGAACACTTTTAGTGAAGACAAATAAATGTACTTATGCAACCACCATAAGTACCTTCTCTATTTTCAATGCCTCCTTGTAAATAATGCCCTCCCCTACCACGACCCGTCCACTAGCCAGAAACACACACACACACACACACACACACACACACACACACACAACTATAATGACATGTCCCAATATAGCATTTGCTTTTTCCGTAATAACGTGTGTGTGTGTGTGTGTGTGCGTGCGTGCGTGCATGCGCGCGCGCGTGTATGTGTTTTTGCGTGCGCGTGCGCGTGTATTTATTGGATTTGTGTTCGAGCCTGTTGTAAAATCAAAAGTTATTATGCACACGCTCATACGAACGCTACCTGGATTCAGCTTTTCAGAAAACATGACCCCCGAAAAAACGGAGTATGGCTGCTTACATGGTGGGGGTAAAAACGGTCATAAAACGTAAAAGCCCACTCGTGTACATACGAGTGAACGTGGGAGCTGCAGCCCACGAACGAAGAAGAAGAAGAAGAAGACATAAGAAGAAAAAAACATGAAAAGAACAAGGATACCATGGAGCGACGCTTTAACCAGTACATAGAAATATCAGAATTCCACAGCACGCCAAGACATGGACATTATGCACGAGCTATAAAACAACGACTGACACAACTGGCGGGAAATGTACATATGTAATTTACATTCACTCAATCTGGACTTTGGGGAGCCTCCTAGGAAAGAGGTTCTGAAGCACACGCTCAGTTCCATGACTGTGAAAACTGAAGGTCGTAAACGTTGTATGTCTTTTATGTAGAGTGTTGATTTTACTTGCTGTTGATATCTTACGTTATGTTGAGAAAAGACTGTGAGAAAGGAATTCTTTATCCAGTTTCGTGTGTGTGTGTGTGTGTGTGTGTGTGTGTGTGTGTACTGTATGTCTGTGTCTGCAATATATGCGTGTGTGTGTGTGTGTGACACAGTGTGTGTGTGTGTGTGTGTGTCTGTGCCTGCAATATGTGTGTCTCTGTGTGTGTGCGTGACACAGTATGTGTGTGTGTATGTGTGTACTGTGCCTGTAACGTGTGTGTGTGTGTGTGTAATGTGTGTGTAATGTGTGTGTGTGTGTGTGTGTCGTATTTGAGAGCTTGGACCACGACACGACACAACAAATACGTATTCCATTTGACTTTTCATTGTAAATGCAATCATTGGTATACTTTACACACACACACACACACACACACACACACACCGCGTGCTGGATACCAGATACTGTTTCAGTTTCAGTATGGGTTGTGAAAACTTGCGTGCGCATCACACCCGGCAACCGGACGCTTCCGCCATCTTGGGCCTATAGAAACAGACTCTGGCTGTGTGTTGCCTTCGAACCCTGTGTTGCTGATCGTTTTGTATAATGCCAGGAAAGACAAATTTTCGTCAAAACAACATTCGATATGTTCGAACATTACCGAAAGAAGCAAGGGAAAGGTACAATGCCAACATTTCGGTGATTTGCCCGACGGGCGCAATAGCCGAGTGGTTAAAGCGTTGGACTGTCAATCTGAGGGTCCCGGGTTCGAATCACGGTGACGGCGCGTGGTGGGTAAAGGGTGGAGATTTTTACAATCTCCCAGGTCAACATATGTGCAGACCTGCTAGTGCCTGAACCCCCTTCGTGTGTATATGCAAGCAGAAGATCAAATACGCACGTTAAAGATCCTGTAATCCATGTCAGCGTTCGGTGGGTTATGGAAACAAGAACATACCCAGCATGCACACCCCCGAAAACGGAGTATGGCTGCCTACATGGCGGGGTAAAAACAGTCATACACGTAAAAGCCCACTCGTGTGCATACGAGTGAACGCAGAAGAAGAAGGTGATTTGCCACACAGATCCTTATGAAATATCTACTGAAGGGAGACAGGGATTTTAGTCAGTCAAACCTCAGTCCCAGCGTCTGAGTATGGGGACCTGTACAATAATTATTTTGTTCTTAGCACATCTGCTTACACACAACAGGACTTCAAGCCACTTAAATGGAGTCTACCGACAGTTTTTGACCGGCTGGATTAGCAACGCTGCAACGTACGTGTTGTCACTGCGAAGGTAAGTTTCCCACTTGTACTTTAGATCAGTCAGCGTGCATTGAATCACAATCGTTCTAGATGTCTTGCTTTTGGGAGAAGTGCATGCAAATGGTAGTTTTTGAAAAGGGATGTAAATATTTGTGAAGGGAAAGGGCGGTGTCAACTGCATGATTAACTACAACGATATATATATATAACCCCCCAAAAGAGGCTGACATCAAACTTGGCGGCTGGGGACATCACCTGTGTGACCTCGTGCGACGCGTCCCGGTTGACTTCAGAAAAACGTGGGCAAAGCCAGTGATGCTCCGCCTGTCCATCACTCCTCAATGTCCGTCCCGTGACGGGGGATAACTCTAGCGCCAGCCCGGCAGGGACCGTAAACGTTCTCTTTGCCTCTTTCATGTCGCCCAAGTGACTGACAGCCTCGCTGAGTTACGTCCACCGCGCCGTGCCGTTCTTTTGTTCTTGGAGGAAACAGAAAGAGCCTGTTGTACTGTACCGTAAATATGGCTGGGCAACTCCTTCACATGCTCCCTTTTCCCTTTTCCTCCTTCCCCCCTTCCTCTCCACTCACCTACTTCTCCATTCGCCCCATGAAACGAATAGGGAAATTTGTTAACGCAGTCTTACGGTTTTTAAGAACTGGCGGTTAAGTCCTAGAAGAGGGGCGTAAAAATCACTGTCATCCCGTTTTCTCTCCGGGAGCTCCGATTTCCTGCATACAAATATTACAATTTCCGGCAGAACAGACACGGGGTGCAAGTAATTTTACGCCCCTCTCAGTCCTAGGATTTAACCGAATTGGCTGTTAAGTGAACTCGGATAAAGCGAAAATGGTTTTTCATTTTCCTGACACATAGAGAATGATGACAGTGACAGTGAAACGTGCCGACGAGGCAGAACTGAGAAAGTTTCGTCACTGACAGACTGTCATTCATGTTCAGAGGCCCAAGCTGACAGTCCATAGAATGACTGCTGATGTTTCAGGATTTATTAGTTGACCATTGAATGGGGGCTACATTATGCTAACAGACCATGACAGACCCGCGCGTGCAGGCTGACACATTCGACCACCTTAAGCAGTAGTAATGTTCGTCCTTCGGATTCGAAGATGACCATGACTTCAAATATCAGATGGAAGATCGGTGGCTGTGGGTCCAGAGGTGACTGATGAGGCCAGTCCGGGCCCTGAAGGCTCGCCCACATGTGGGACACCAGTGAATGGGTGCTGTCGTGGCAGTAGATGCTGCTCGGGCCTTGCGCACAGCACTGACGCTTTCCGTAGCGCCTCGGTGATGCGCCTGGCTTCAGCTGCACGGGCTCCTGTGGTGATTTTGCTGCACCAAGCTGGACGGTCCAGAGCAAGCGTCTCCCACGTACTGATGTAGACGCCCAGGTCCATGAAGGACGCTTTGAGGCAGTCTTTTTTTTTTTTTTTTTTTTTTTTTTGCTTCTGCTCTGCAACTACGCGCTTGCCCTGACACTGACAGTTTCCGTACAGCAGCTGCTTAGGCAATCGACTGTGGCATTCTGACCACGTGTCCAGCCCACCTGGCTTGGGCTTTCTGCAAGAGGGTGTAGACGCTGCAAAGGCCAGCTCGTTCCAGGACTTCCGTGTTGGGGACTTCGTCCTGCCACGTGATGTGGAGGAGTCTGCGGTAGTCTGTAGTAGTAGTAGTAGTAGGCATCCGTCGATCATGGATGAATATCCTGTTCATCTTGGCTATCTGATCGGGATGTGGGGTGTGTAGGATGGAAGGCAGATTGTACCAAGTGGTCTCCTAGGTTCTTGTTTCTTTTATATGTAGCCATAGTGGGTTGTCTGAAGATCTCTTTCAGTGCTGGATCATCTTGTAGGATATTGAAGTTCTGGTATGGAATGTCTCTAACGGGAAGGTTGTGTGGATGGTAGGTCAGGGTGAAGACGTAACGGTTTTCTGCATCAGAGGCACTGGTATCTTTGGGAGCAACAGCCTGGGATGTTGGAATGGACTGTGCTTGCTTTGGGGCTTGTTCCATCAGGTTTACTGGGTAGCCTCTAGCTCTGAAGTGGGTGCTCATAGTTGCAGTCTCTCTGACGAAGTCATTGTCATCGCTGCATGGTCGAAGGAACTGTAGGTATTGTGAGTATCGTATGCTTTTTTTCATAGTGCAGGTGGCCTGAAGAGTACATTAAGTTGGAATGGGAATCTGTGGGCTTGTAATGTACTTAGGTCTGAAGAGACTGGACGTTAATGTTGATATCTAGGAAGGCGAGGGATGTGTTGGATATCTCGTGTGAATTTGTACATAAGTGAACCTGGCAGCTGCAGCCCACAATTCCAGAGGAAGAGTGAGTGAGTGTTGCTTGTGATTATCATCATCCTCTGACAGCCACAATCAGCATATTGGTAACTCTGCCACGTGGGGGATGCCTCGAGTAGAAATGCCTTGACAGAAAGTAAAGGACTTAGATAAAAGAGGATAAAATTATGGGAATAGTACTCTGTGTTTTTGCAGCAGACTACAACTTTTCACTTTTAGCCTTCTCAGGAGCTAGCAAATCCCAGCCATGCAAATAATGAGTAAGGCCACAAAACCATGATGGAAATATAGATGCTAGACTCCTCTCCAGAAATCCCCACAAGCATCACAAGTGTGATCACGGATTTTTGTTTTGTTGACTTCTTCCCCTGTCTGCATCACCGCCATCTTTCTGTTTTTGGTGATAACTCAGCTGGTTGTTGTCAAATAATTGCAATCAGAATGCACCCCAGTTCCACACCTCTCTGACAGGCCAAAGAAGGCAAAAGTTTGGTTCGAATAATGTAAAGCTGATCTATGGCATGTTCATTTTGAATGTTTTTGTGATGAACACAATGTTTTTTTGTAAAACTGATTTGTGACATATTGATCTCGACTGTTTTTGTGATGAATACAGTGTTTATTTTATTCTGTGCTGCACAGTTTAGCCATGCAGATTTGTTAGCCAGAGATCATGTAATGAAATGGATGCCAGGCAAGTTTGATTTCCAGTGGCTTCCTCCTTTTTCCCTAAAAACACAAACTAACACACACACACACGCATGTAATTCACACACACTTCACTTCTTTTTGATGTCATTTTTATTATGAATAATTGATATCGAGAGTTAATGGTTCATCCCGATCACATCATCAGTTGAATTCTGGTTACATGTCATGAGAGCACATAGTTACAGTCGATGCCATGACAGCACATGGTAACAGTCGATGCCATGACAGCACATGGTTACAGTTGATACCACGAGCCGGGCACAGGACACAGGGAGACAGAGTCGCTACAACGGTCGGGTTACAAGGGCTGTTGGGAGAGCAACAAGGGGCAGGGAAAACAGGACACTGACTGTTAACCCACTTCAATGAAACCATTCTTGGCGCTTATGTATACATGTATATATATATATATATATATATACGTGTGTGTATAGGTATGAAAAAAGTATGAAAGTCTCTTTCATTCATCCTCACTGCAGTCAGTCTCTTCCCTTCACCAACTCATGTAACCCCCCCCCCCACCCCTTTAGAAAAAAAAAGGAAAAAAAAAGAGGAAAAGAAACTCACATGCATTTAAAAAGGAGCCATCTGATCTGTCAACAGATGACATGCACAATGACTGATGACATGAGCATGACCCCAATGATGTCTGTTGGTCGGGAGGGTCACTACTGGAAATACAAAACGCATCCTGTTCAACTTGTCCACTCCTCAAAACCGTCACGATGAGCAAAGGAACCACGAAGGAAACACAACAAGAGAGGAAAGGCGCACAGAAAACAAGAGGAGTTGAGTTGTCACCTCTAACACATGCAGATCCCAGACCTGTCCCCACTTCAATCTATCCATCCATGCACAAAGGTGAAAAATTCAGCAAAAAACACAGCAGTTGAGTTTATGAACACAGGCTGGAATAGTATTCCCAATCATCTGTGTGTATGTAATCTGAAAAGCCTGTTTGACTTTTGCACAAGCAAGTACATTGTATTTTGAGTAACAAAGCTTTTGATTGAATCTGTGTCAACAACTGAACAAGTGTTAAAAGGTGAGATAAAAAAAAGAATTCACACATGTAGAACCTGATGTGCACAGACCTGCTGTCTAAAACTTGTAAAAGATTTTTTTTAAAAGAGTAGACTTCTGCAACATGCTGTATGGTATATATTACACAGATAATTAGTCACAGCGTGATCAATACTACTGCCCAGGGAGGGCTCAATGTCAACTACCATTTTATTTCCCACTGTCTGGATTTATATATGATGATGTGCACACATAGATATTGTCCTCTTCAACGTGAAGAAGCCTTCCCTGGGGATTAAAAAGGAAAAGAGGTGGATTATAAGCCCCTGACATCAGCAGGTTGACTCGCAGCGACTTTCAACACGACACAAGAGCAACGTGTCGTTCTGTCACGGGTGACTGTCACTGTAACACAGCACATCCACTGAACGATGTCTGTGACAGGGGGAGGAACAGGGACACAGGGTCTGGCAGTGAGGGTGAAGACATCCACCTGATGGTCCACAGAGGTACTGGGGCACAGCCACACTTGGAGGAGGAGGGAGCCAGGGGGGCGAGAGGGGTTGGGGTGGACAAAGGGATCAAACCTGTTAAGTCAAACCACAGGCTGTGTGCTGTGGACAAATCTTTTGCTGCAGTTTGGACTCTCCTACCTTCAGTGACGGCTCTTGGCAATGAAGGAAATTTTTGTTTTTTTAAAATATTTTCAATCTTTTTTTGCATTTTTTTTATTATTATTTTTTTTTTTACAAACCACGGAATGCTGAGATACCTGCACTGCACAACTGTCAGTACATTTTTATCAAGGACATTTTTTACAAATATAATGCACACAACACTAATGTGGCCATCTAGTGACCTATATATATATATATATTTATAATATATATGCATCTAGTGAGCTACTGAATACATAAACGTAATGAAGCATTATGTACAAGTAAAACTGGGACTTTCATCCTGATGTCAGATGAGGCCAGCTTCCTTCAGCTTCACACTCACAAACTGTGTTCCCTTACAATCACATCGCTTGATTAAAACAACCACTTGGTCAGATTCCTTTAACATCTGTTCACAACATCATTCACAACCATTACAAATAAAAATAAAAACACACTGTGCCATGCCCCTGCAGAATACACAGCCCCTGACACAACCCACCCCTGACGACAGAGGGTGCGTGAAAAAACTGGATACATCCCCCTTTCTAACCCCCTGTCCTGCCCATTGGAGGAAGTGGGAGCTGGAGGGGTGTGGGGTGGGGGGGCACAGGACACAGCAGGTCCACACACACACACCTCTTTCCCAATGATGCTCTACTGTGGACATGGAGTACGTAATCTAAGGACAGCTCTACACAACCTGACTATTCATGTACAAACAGGTACACACGTAGTGAGCCAATGACCATTACCATCCCAACATTATCACATAGTGCCGAGTACAGCCCATGATATCTGACGTGCATAAACTGACACAGGTTTCAAGTCTGTACAGGTGTCCTTGACATCAGGCCATGACGTGAGTAACAATGTGTAACGCGGAAATGGACAAAAAGATGCAGGGGTGCATGGCAAAAATGTTAACACTGATGTAACACCAGTTCACACAGAGTTGGGATCATACGGAAGGACGACGCTAAAACCAACTGACAAGGGTGTAAGGTCGGTCACATGTGGTGACAACGTAACAGGATTAGAGAGACACACTGAAGGAAACAGTAACTGGGATGTAAGGACAATGTAACAGGAAAGGCTGTAGGAACACAAAGGGACAATGTAACACTGTAACGGACTAGATACAGGAACACACACACACACACAGAGTGTTACATTATCCCTTTGTGTGTTCCTATATCTTGTCTGTTTCAGTGTTACACACAAATGGACAATGTAACACTTACCCTTGACTCAGCTGGTCTGTTATACCTCTGATGTTCCCTGTGATCCATGACACCCAACTGGCATTACGGACAGTGAGTTAAGAACTGAAGTGTCACATTCTGTGTGTTATTCATTCTATGTTTATTTATTTTTTGTGTTGTTTGCTTGTTAGAAATACCCTTGCAGATTGTTACTGCACGGCACATGTTATGCAAATGCCAAAATGCAGATTGTTGTCAAACTGTACATGTATTGCGGATGCAAACTGTGTCTTACGATACCATTCTGCTATACTAATGTGGTGTGTAAACTGGATCTGTTAAAGTGGTGATATGTTGAGGAGAAAGTATGACATGCGCAAGGGGGGAACAGATGAACAACACTGTAACAGACAAGATGTTGGGGCACACAATGGGACAGTGTAACACTGTAACAGACAAGAAGTTGGGGCACACAATGGGACAGTGTAACACTGTAACAGACAAGATGTTGGGGCACACAATGGGACAGTGTAACACTGTGACAGACAAGATGTTGGGGCACACAATGGGACAGTGTAACACTGTAACAGACAAGATGTTGGGGCACACAATGGGACAGTGTAACACTGTAACAGACAAGATGTTGGGGCACACAATGGGACAGTGTAACACTGTAACAGACAAGAAGTTGGGGCACACAATGGGACAGTGTAACACTGTGACAGACAAGATGTTGGGGCACACAATGGGACAGTGTAACACTGTAACAGACAAGATGTTGGGGCACCAATGGGACAGTGTAACACTGTTACAGACAAGATGTTGGGGCACACAATGGGACAGTGTAACACTGTGACAGACATGATGCTGGGGCACACAATGGGACAGTGTAACACTGTGACAGACATGTTGGGGCACACAATGGGACAGTTAACACTGTAACAGACAAGCTGTTGGGACACACAATGGGACAGTGTAACACTGTAACAGACAAGATGGAAGGGCACACAATGGGACAGTGTAACACTGTTACAGACAAGATGGAAGGGCACACAATGGGACAGTGTAACACTGTTACAGACAAAATGGAAGGACACACAATGGGACAGTGTAACACTGTTACAGACAAAATGGAAGGGCATACAATGGGACAGTGTAACACTCTTACAGACAAAATATAGGGGCACACAATGGGACAGTGTAACACTGTAACAGACAAGATGTAGATACACACAATGGGACAGTGTAACACTGTAACAGACAAGATGTAGATACACTCAATGGGACAGTGTAACACTGTAACAGACAAGATGTAGATACACACAATGGGACAGTGTAACAGACAAGATGTAGATACACACAATGGGACAGTAACACTGTAACAGACAAGATGTAGATACACACAATGGGACAGTGTAACACTGTAACAGACAAGATGTAGATACACTCAATGGAACAGTGTAACAAAGAGTAGGGTCACTGGTTCGTTCCTCTTATAGCAAAGGTTGCCGGGTGCCCGATGCAGGTTCGAATCTCATGGAAAATAAAAAAAGGCTCTTTCTGTGGGCGTTCTTTCTACCATGCCCCCCCCCTTTTTTTTTTTTTATTGTGTTGGTTTGTATATGTCTGGTTTTTGTGGATTGTTGTAAGAGGCTGCGGGTTGCTGACCGGTTCAAATCCCCTGGAAAATAAAGACTTGGCATTCTATCTCTCTCTAAAAAAAAAAAAAAGCAAGCAGGGACAATTTAAGAAAGAGCAGGGTCACAAGTAGGGACACTGTGATATCACTGTAACAGACAAGACCGAGGGTCACAAGTAGGGACACTGTGATATCACTGTAACAGACAAGACCGAGGGTCACAAGTAGGGACACTGTGATATCACTGTAACAGACAAGACCGAGGGTCAGGAGGAGGGACAGACTGATCACACATTAACATCACATTGTGGGATCTGGCAAGACAGACAGACAGCAGAGTCCGTGAAAGGAGGGGAGTGATGAACAGCATGGGGACAGAATAACACGCACACACACACCAGACAAGGGGGAAGAAAAGGTGGGTAGGGAGGGAGGGAGGATGGGGACAGCCGGAAAAACTGTTGATATTTTGAATCTGGACAGTTATACACACGTGGCGGCAACAACGATGATGACAATGAAATTTTTTTTTTTTTTTCCTTTTTTAAAGCATCCTTCAAGGGCAGGGAGGGAGGGAAGGACATTCACCCTCAGCTCCCGAACACCCCACCCCCTGGCAAGGATGTCCACTGTGGTCAGCCCCCTCACCACCTACTCCCTCCCACCCCCCAGTGGCTGCCGTTATCATCATCATCATCATCATCCTGCACAATGGTCAGTCAGTAAAAACTGCGTCTCTCGACAAGGCTGGCTGTGTACGTATGCTTCCCTCCAGCCTGGGTCAGCCTGACACGACTTCCCACGTTAATAAATGTACAGTGTGTGTTGGAGGAGGAGGAGGACCAGAATGTCCATAGCATACAGCGCCCCCCCCCATCCCCCCCGACCCCCAAACCCCCCTTCCGCTTCCCATGTCCTCCCCGTCTCTCAGGCTGGACCCAGGGCAAAAAAGGCAGCTGACTGGTCAGGTGTTTGTGGTCAGTACAACATGTCGATGGCGTACTTTCTCCAGTGGGGGTGGGGACCACTGACACCAGTCTGCCCGCCTTGTTTTGTGAGTGCTCCTCTGCTGTCCCTGGGCACATGGCAACCACTGCTGTGAACACACACACACACTGCCTCCCCACCACCACCACCACCACTCCTAGGGACCCCCTTCCACCGCTGTTCTCACTCGTACTGACTGGCACACACTCCTTCACACACACACCCAGTCATCTAGCAAGGTGGAGGTGGGTGGGGGGTGGAGGGCGGCAGTGAGTGGGTGTTCTGTGGAGAGATGGAGGGAGTGAGAGGGGTGGCAGGCAGGTAGGTCTCACAGTCTGTCCTTGGCTGGTACCCAGATGGTGGGCCCCGACTGGTCACGGATCACTTCCTTCACCTTGCCGTAGATCTCATCACCCGTGTCGCCCTGCACCACCGCTGTGTGACACACACATCAAAACGTGTTACGTCTGTGCACCACCGCTGTGTGACACGCACATCAAAACGTGTTACGTCTGTGAACCACCGCTGTGTGACACACACATCAAAACGTGTTACGTCTGTGTACCGCCGCTGTGCGTCACACACATCAAAATGTGTTACGTTGCGTCTGTGTACCATTGCTTAACAACACAGACATCAAAACGTGTTGCGTCTATGTACCACCAGTGTTCAACACAGACATCAAAACATGTTACGGCTGTGTACCACCGCTGTACAGCACACACATAACTACAATGTGTTAGCTCTATACAGGTAGCACACACCAGCAATCTGTTGCGTCTGTGTACCACCACTGTACAACACACATAAATGTGTCACGTCTGTGTACCACTGCTGTGCATGTAGCACACACCAACAATGTGTTACATCTGTGTCAATTTTCAGACCATGAGGCCATATTTTCCCCTTGATCTTAACACCTGTTCCTTACGCATCAGCTGGCCCTCGTCATGGATAGAATTAGTAACAGAACAAGCTGGATTACACTTTAACACGAGCTAAAAAAAAAACCCAATCTTAACCCCTAGGCTGCCTATATGATGTAGATAACTCGTCAGCGCAAGCATGTACGCTTCACTGCCACAATGACGAGATAAGTCATCATCGAAATATTCTGACTTTTCCCTGGTTTGCACTGAGTTCGTTGACAAAAATACTGGTAGCTTTAGCTTGGGGAATCTTTCTAGATTCTATTCATAGCTAGAAACCCCATCTACGTCATGAGGCAGTCCTTTATTTTAACGTTTTGGTTGGGTTACTGCCGCGGTGTTTGCCTGGCTCCTCTTCTCACTTGCTCAACAAAATGTCAGACTCCGTGCTCAAGACGTGATTGTGGTGCACTATATCAACCAAGACTGATGCACAGAAAGAATTGAAGTGTGAATTCAAAGGAGAAGACAGTGATGAACTTTCGTAGGATGATTTGATAGAAAATAAAGGGAGTAATGAAGAGACTGGCCAAGATACGACTATCAGTGAGTGATGCTGACTTTACAGCTGCAGCAGACGACAGAAAGTGACTAAAGTGAATTTTTAGCAGGACACAGCGTGAGCGATTTTCTTGGCATTCAGCCAACGCGATCTAATGAGAAATGGGTAAGCGACCATGTGTGAGAGGGGTGAAGAAGAGGGGGATGGAGACCGCGGGGGCGTGGCCCAACATCCATATTATGACTTGGAGAGGTCACAATGCATTGTGTATCTCTTTTTTTATTCTGGTTGTCCTAGTATAATGTGTGTGTGTGCAGGTATTATCCATTTGTCCAGAAAATATGATATTTTAGAGCAAATTACCTGACTAATGTTGAAAATGTGACAAAAAACAAAACACTGATTTCAAAACAAGAGCATGTCACTGAAAATATATAAAATGGGAAAACATTATGTTTTTTGTATTATTTATTCATTTACCTTTCAGAAAATATACACTTTTATGGGTCTTTCTCCAATAACAAAGAGCACAGAATTTTTTGAAAATATATACACATTTTTTGTGAATAAACCCTGGCAAATAGATTTCACTTGAATCTGATTTTGCTGGCAGTGAAAGGGTTAATGGAAAAAAAGGGAGAAATTAGTGGTTTCAGGAAAATGAATAGTGCCCACAGACTGCCACACAAAAATGTAACGTTAGTGGCCCAGTTAAATCACAGGGTCACAATACAGTGTAAAAAAACAAAAACAAAACAAAACATACTATCTCCACATACCCTCAAACTACAGAGTGTCTAATAAGTCTGGAATAATCATAAGTATGAATATTTTTTTGTAACATATTTATGGAACATGTTCAAAATTCAGCCCCACTTTTTGTTATTTATTTCTTCTCTTTTTTCTTCCTTTTTCAATGATCCAGTCCATACCGCCATTCCCTTAAAACTTCAACACATTCCTCCTCATTCAAAAACACCTTCATCAATCTGTAAAGAAAATGAAAACGAAAGAAATCATGGATTCCAAACTAATATCACTTACAATGAAAAGACGTTAAACGAAAGAACGAACGGAATCCAGACTTTTCGGTCACCCTGTATAAAACTAACCTGGATAAAAACAAACTGGCACAATCAAAGTAATTTTTACTAATAAAAACACAGACAGAGACAGAGACAGAGACACAGACACACACAAGGCCCGAAGTGTTGCTCCGAAATGGAGGCCTTACCTGTGAAGTACTCCCCGAAGTCTTGCTCCAGTTTAGAGGCTCTCTCGTACGTCTTCCTGGCCTGCTCCTCTGTGATTCTCTTGTTCATGTCCCTGTCACAGAGCATGACTTTCTGAATACACTGTACTGTACATAGTGTTTCTGTTCATTATCACACCACATGACTTTCTGAATACACTGTTCTGTACATAGCGTTACACATTCCCTTTCCCAGGAAAAGAAAGAGAAAGCAGACACATTCCCTTTCCCAGGAAAAGAAAGAGAAAGCAGACAAAGTGAGACACACAGAGAAGTTTGAAGCCCTTTGAAGATGTACACACATGATGGATTCGGGTGACTTGGGTTTGATGAAGATTGCGATGGGGTAAAGGCCAGCCACTTGCAGTCGTTTGATGGCGTTACCACTGACGTCCAGGATACAGTGCCGGCCCTGTACACACACATACACCACTCCCTCCTTCATTAACTGGGCCCCACCTCTTCATCTGCATGCTCACCATATTCACACCTTGCCAATTTAAATCACTGTCTTCTTGTCTGTCCATTAAAATTCACTCGCGTTATGAGTCTCCTAAAGCCATTCTGTCTTTAAAAAGTAAGGGGTTTTTTCCCCTTCTTTTTTAACGTACAATTTTTCGTGTTATCCTTAAATTCCATGTGTGAACTCTTTTGTACATTTTTCTGTTGTCCTGCTTAATCTGTTAATAAATCAATAAACACATCGTGCCAAGGGCACCTCCCATTCTGACTTTGTGATTCTCACAGACCCACGCTTCACAAGGCACAAAGCAAACCCACATAAAAATGTGCACTGCTTATTTAGTCCCTGTCTTCAAACTCTGCCTCAACCACATCTGTCAGTTTTGGACACCATGTTTCATGAAGGTAGTGTTGGATCTGTGTGCCCCCTTGAAAAAAAACAAGAGAGGCAAGGCCTTCAAGACTCACTTGTGATAAATTAAGTCCCCTAGCATTAATTACAGAGTAATTTCCCTTTTTTACTATCTGCACCAAAACGTTTGCAAAATAAATAAAAACTCCATGCTTAGCAAAAAATATAAATATAACAGTAAATGCAGTTTGCATATAATTAGGCTTCTTTTTTATTTTTTTGTGCCCATCCCAGAGATGCAATATTGTTAAGATGACTGGAAAGAACTGAATTTTTCCTATTTTTATGCCAAATTTGGTGTCAACTGACAAAGTATTTGCAGAGAGAATGTCAATGTTAAAGTTTACCACGGACACACAGACACACGGACACACACAGACAACCGAACACCGGGTTAAAACATAGACTCACTTTGTTTACACAAGTGAGTCAACAAAGAAAAAGTGGACCCCACAGAGCAACAACACACAGATAGAGGAGCACTGCAAAACAGACTCTATAGCATGCGTCTGACAGACTCAAAACGTATACTCTTCAATCAATCAATCAATCAAAAACACTTTATTAATCCACATGGAAATTAAGTTGTGCAATCACAGGCTCATTGTAAACACTGGCATAAAATCATGCGCAACATAAGAAGAGATTAAAACTAGTCAAATAAGAATTCCCAATAGCTGACGATATACTAACCCCCCCACCCCCCACCCCCCCACTCACATACTCATGTTAAGACAATAGGGTATTGCACAACAATATTAACAAATGAAAACATCCAACAAAAAAAGGGTATAAGATTACTAAAAATGACTTCTTCTCTCTCAATTCTGTGAAGTCACTGGGCGCCGCACAGAAGAACTATTCACCAGATTCCTCCAGGTCTGTCGGCTCTATGTCAAAGCCTGGATCCTGGTCTCTGTGAATGGTTTTACTGTCCATTCTGTGAAGTTGTCAGTCCCCTACAGATACACACACAAGGGCCAAAAAAAAAAAAAAAAAAAAACCAGTCAGCTCTCGATTCTTCCCAACAAAGAAGCGAACCCCCAGCCTGTGACTGCGCCTACCTGTTCTGCCACCTCCTTGACCGAGGCCACACTGGTGCCGTACAGGTTGTCGTTGTAGACGCCCGCCTCGATGAACAGGTGGTTCTGGATGTCATGCTCCATCTGTTCCCGTGACGACACAAAGTGGTAGTCACGTCCGTCCTCCTCGTTAGGCCGTCGCTCCCGTGTCGTATCTGTCTCACACACACACACACACGCAGGATACAACTTTAAATCTTTCACCACCATGGGCGACTTTAGTTAACATCAAGGGCTCATGTTAAAAGGACCGTTTTTCACACTGTAACAAAGCTAGACAGCTACAGGCAACCTTCCCACACAACGCTTCCTGAGTTGGTCACATTCAACACTTTCACGCCCGCTCTCTTTGTTACACAAATTTGTTTTGGTCTTGAAAACCTGCACCTAAGAGAGTTAAGAATGATGAATGAAGCTGACCTATCTGAAATCAAAAGAAAAGACAAATAACAAAAAAAACAAAAAAACAACAACCCCAGATCAGCAATTTGCTTTCGAGCGCACAGTATGTGATTGGAAATGTCCCGTGCACAAACCCTCTCCCTTCTCTTCCCCCATCTCTTAAAAGCAGTGAACTCTGGCTACCAGTATTCTAACAGTACTCTATCACTAATTAGTAAAACTATGGGTCTGGTACTCTATCACCAATTAGTAAAACTATGGGTCTGGTTCTCTATCACCAATTAGTAAAACTATGGGTCTGGTTCTCTATTCCTGATTAGTAAAACTATGGGTCTGGTACTCTATCACTGATTAGTAAAACTATGGGTCTGGTACTCTATTACTGATTAGTAAAACTATGGGCCTGGTACTCTATCACTGATTAGTAAAACTATGGGTCTGGTACTCTATCACTGATTAGTAAAACTATGGGTCTGGTACTCTATCACTGATTAGTAAAACTATGGGTCTGGTACTCTATTACTGATTAGTAAAACTATGGGTCTGGTACTCTATCACTGATTAGTAAAACTATGGGTCTGGTACTCTATTACTGATTAGTAAAACTATGGGTCTGGTACTCTATCACTGATTAGTAAAACTATGGGTCTGGTACTCTATTACTGATTAGTAAAACTATGGGTCTGGTACTCTATTACTGATTAGTAAAACTATGGGTCAAAACTATGGGTCTGGTTCTCTATCACCAATTAGTAAAACTGTGGGTCTGGTTCTCTATCACCAATTAGTAAAACTATGGGTCTGGTTCTCTATCACCAATTAGTAAAACTATGGGTCTGGTACTCTATCACTGATTAGTAAAACTATAGGTCTGGTAATTTTTCACTGATTAGTAAAACTATGGGTCTGGTTCTCTATGACTTATTAGTAAAATTATAGGTCTGGTTCTCTATCTCTGATTAGTAAAACTATAGGTCTGGTAATTTTTCACTGATTAGTAAAACTATGGGTCTGGTACTCTATCACTGATCAGTAAAACTATGGGACTGGTACTCTATCACTGAACAGTAAAAAAAAAAAAAAAAAAAAAAAAGGTCTGGTTCTCTATCACTGATTTGTAAAACTATGGGTCTGGTAATCTATGACTGATTAGTAAAACTATCAATGTTGAGGCAAAGCATCCACAAACTGTTTCGGAACACCAGTTTCTAAAAGGTCTGTGGACTGTGACAGGGGGAGGTAAAACATCCCTCAGTCATTTCAGAACAGCAGGATCTATACTGAGGGTTGCGACATGGGGAACTTACGAGGAATACAGCTGCCAAACTTGTCAGGAAACTCGGAGATGAGGTCATCATTGATGCGGTCCTTCAGTGGTCCCAGGATGATCACTGGTCGTGTGTACTTCACTGTAACACACATACACTTTACTGTAACACACATACACTTCAGTGTAACACACATACACTTCACTTAACAGACAGACTTCACTGCAACACATATATACTTCATTGTAACAAATATACTTCACCATAGCACAGATATACTTAACTCTAACAGATACTTTTTAGTGTAACATTTGTGTGTGTGTGTGTGTGTGTGTGTGTGTGTGTGTGTGTTGTGTGTTGTTGTTGTTTTGGACATGCTACATATACATCCAGCAGGAACACAGTACAAACTGAAATGTACATCCTATATCCTGTGACAGGTGTGAAGTTAAGTAGTGTGTCCTGAGTACAAAAACTATCTCAGTTCAAAGCGTTCAAAATCACTTCCATTTTCTTCTTCATCTTCTCACTTCCAAAGCATTTCACAACACAAAATTCTACTACTGTCCGACATTTAGTTCCAGTTTTGAAATGTCTGAAATGTCACCTAAGACTTAACCCATTCAACCCCAAGGTGTTTACAGCCTCAGCAGAAGAAATGTCACCTAAGACTTAACCCATTCAACCCCAAGGTGTTTACAGCCTCAGCAGGTGCCCCTGCCATACTGATGCTGCTGAAAAATGAAGAACAAAAACTGAAATCAAAAGTTTTTTTCCTCCAAACTGACATGTGGGGACGCAGCAGGAAATACAGTGTAAAATATTTCCCTTTGTTTGCGGATCATGCATACGCAAGATCATGTGCACCATTTTAATCAAACAGATTTTTATGCCAGGGTATTGCTTGGGTGCAGGGCTGAATGAGTTAAATAACCTAATGTACGTGTGATATGACTTTAGAACAGCACCAGAGATTTGAGAAGGGGAGCATATGCGAAGAGTAAAACATGTACTTACACTCCTGCTGAACCACAGCCTCGTAGGACAGGATCGGCTCATCACCCCCTGAAATATCACACAGACCCATGTCACCTTGACAACACACACACCTCAACCACCTTGACATACATAGCGTTTGCTTCACTGCATCCTTCGTACAGGTTTTTAACCTCAAATACTTTTAAAACATAGCTCTGATTTGAATCACGAAAGGGGGGAAAAAATGAAACAATCACATCTGATACCACAAATGAAAGGCTCAGTATTACGAGTGCTGACTTGTGCCCCTAAAATAAATCACTGTCTGTTATAAAGAAGCGAACTGCCATTTCAGATGGAGATATCTTTTCTGATTGGTTTTTTTTTTTTTTTTCTTTTTTTTTTTTTTAATTATTATTTCATTTATGAACATAAATTCCTCATAAAATTCCACTGCTGATTTTTTTCTCTTAAAAAAAAATTAACTATTGAAACAATCCAAAATTATTTTTTCAGCAGAGAGCCAAAATAAAAACAACAACAGAAAATGACATTTTGTGTCATCTTCTATAGACATATGGCATATCTTTTTTGTGTCTTTTTTACAATTTACTAAAAGCTTTTAAAACCTGTACGAACATGGAACGTGAAATAGGATAAGTGCAAAATAAAAACAATTTTCTTTTCTTTTTTTTTACAAATTTTTAATAGCTTTTCAAACCTGCATTAATGTGGAATGTGAAACAGTATAAGAGCAAAACAAAAACAGACAAAAGACAGCCATAAAAAACCTACAGACGGGGCACATCATATAACACACACATACACACTTATTTGTCTGTTCACAGACAGCAGGAATCAGTTTATGCCAAGTCTCTGCATGTGTGCATGCAGGTACACACATTCGTCTGCTTGTGCACTATGTATCTATATATCTACCTATGCACATATCTATATGTAGAGAGAGAAAGAGAGAGAGAATTTGGGTGTAGATACTTTTGTGGTTTTGTGTGCTTTTGCACCTTCTGTGTGTCTGTGTGTGCGTGTATGCATGCATGTGTGTGTGTGTGTCCACATGCACACACATAGGTATATGAATGTGTGTGCCTACATGCACATGTATGTGTATGTATGAAAGTGCCTGACTACACTTGCTTCAATAACCAAGAGTGGCCGTGTCTACCTCCTGAAACACGCTGTCACATGAAAGACAGAACGAGGCAGGACAAACAACTACTGTTACAACAGTGAAAAGATTAGCTGGCATCAACGACACCGGCCCACGAAAGCTGGCTGTCCACAGAACTCGCTCCCATGACAAACTGGTTGAAGCAGTTACACCAATTCATGTAGATTGTTTTACATGGGGCGTGTATCTTGAGTATATGTATTGGAATCAACAAGCATGCTATTCGTTTATTAATCATTTTCTGTGTTAGGAAATATGATTTATTTATTATTATTTTCTGTTAGGAAATATGAAGATCAAGTACATGGTTACTTCTGATATAAGATCAAGTACATCATTACTTCTGATATACATGGTAAACAAGACAAACAGAGAGAGAGAGAGAGAGAGAGAGAGAGAGAGAGAGAGAGAGAGAGAGAAAGGCAGAGAGAGAGAGAGGGCTATATGGAACTTGGAAGATGCGACTGGGGAGAGAGACAGACAGACAGACAGAGAGAGAGAGAGAGAAAGGCAGAGAAAGAAAGACTGACAGAGAGGGCTCTATAGAGGATGAGAGTGAGAGAAATGCGACTTCAGACATGCCAAGGCAAAAGAACTCATTCACTGCAGCAGACCACATCGCCGACAGAGACGAAAACAAACACAAAACCCATGTGACCACAGCTGCACACCCACACTGTATGCTTTTCCATGTTGGCTGTTGTCAACACACTATTTTTAAGATGGTGTGTGTGTGTGTGTGTGTGTGTGTGTGTGTGTGTGTGTGTGTGGTGTGTGTGTGTGTTGTGTTGCGCTGTGTTGTGTGTACATGTGTGTGTGTGTGTGTGTGTGTGTGTGTGTCTGTGTGTGTGTGGTGTGTGTTGTGTTGTGTTGCGCTGTGTTGTGTGTACATGTGTGTGTGTGTGTGTGTGTGTGTGTGTGTGCTTGTGTGTTATATATGTGTGTTTAACTATATGTGTGTTTGTAACAATGTGTATCTGTGTGTGGGTGGGGTGGGGGGGGGCAAGGGGGTAAATGTGTGTGTGAGAGTGAGAGAGAGAAAGAGAGAAACAGAGACTGAGACAGAGTGCTTGTAAGGGGTGCAGCCCATATGTATGTATGTATGTATGTACGAATGTGTCTGTCCACTGAGGTGAAGTGTGAGTGAACCATGGTCTGAACGGTCTCCTGTTCACAGGAACAAGTCAGCCAGTGAGCGGACTGTTCTCCAGTTTCTGTGCCTGATACCAAGCAAGAGTCTGCAGATTGCGCTAAAAAACAACAACGTGACAGTAAAAAAAATTTTTTTAAGGAAATAAAAAATTTTTAAAAAGGGACAAGCGACCAATAACAAAACAGAAACGAAACAAAAACACAAAACAAAAAAAAAAAAAAAAACAAAAAAGCCAATGGCAACAAGAAAGACCTCACAGGGCAAGAACCCCACACAAACTGAACCTGTCAACCTTGCCCCCCCAAAAGTAATTCATGTCCACCAACACACATGACAAGTGAGCGAGCAGAGACAGTACACCACTGCAAACCAGATTTAGGGCAGAGCTTCTGATACAGCATACATACATACATACGCCTCCCTGATGCTTTGAACTGAAATGAAAATGTACAGGGTCCACCTGGGACCGTACCTGGGTCGTACCTGGGATGTGTAACCTATCTCGACTAAACACACGATAAAAAGAGTGAAAATCCAGCATCACAGCTTCAGTCTGATGGTGAGAATCGACTGAGTTGTTTCCCTTTGTCACCACCTCTGGGCCCAGAAACCTACATGATTGTGAACAGAAGGCATGCATGGCTTTGTGTTAAGGTATGTGTTGCAATGCAGACTTGACTGAATGTGGTGCAACACAGTGGCCACCTTCTGAAGGTAGTCTGGGACTGCTTAGAATAATGGTAAAGAGTCCATTGCAGCCCCTAGAATGATGGTAAGGAGTCCTGGGACCAGCTAGAATGATGGTAAAATAGTCCCCTGAACCCCCCCAGAATGATGGTAAAATATCTTAGGGACCCCATAATAATGATGGTAAATAGTCCCAGGGACCCCATAATAATTACGGTAAAATAGTCCCAGGGACCCCATAATAATGATGGTAAATAGTCCCAGGGACCCCATAATAATGATGGTAAATAGTCCCTGGGACCCCATAATAATGATGGTAAAATAGTCCCTGGGACCCCATAATAATGATGGTAAAATAGTCCCTGGGACCCCATAATAATGATGGTAAAATAGTCCCAGGGACCCCATAATAATGATGGTAAAATAGTCCCTGGGACCCCATAATAATGATGGTAAAATAGTCCCAGGGACCCCATAATAATAATGATGGTAAATAGTCCCAGGGACCCCATAATAATAATGATGGTAAAATAGTCCCTGGGACCCCATAATAATGATGGTAAAATAGTCCCAGGGACCCCATAATAATAATGATGGTAAATAGTCCCAGGGACCCCATAATAATAATGATGGTAAATAGTCCCAGGGACCCCATAATAATGATGGTAAATAGTCCCTGGGACCCCATAATAATGATGGTAAAATAGTCCCAGGGACCCCATAATAATAATGATTGTAAATAGTCCCAGGGACCCCATAATAATGATGGTAAAATAGTCCCAGGGACCCCATAATAATGATGGTAAATAGTCCCAGGGACCCCATAATAATGATGGTAAATAGTCCCTGGGACCCCATAATAATGATGGTAAAATAGTCCCAGGGACCCCATAATAATGATGGTAAAATAGTCCCGGTAAAATAGTCCCTGGGACCCCATAATAATGATGGTAAAATAGTCCCAGGGACCCCATAATAATGATGGTAAAATAGTCACTGGGACCCCATAATAATGATGGTAAAATAGTCACTGGGACCCCATAATAATGATGGTAAAATAGTCCCAGGGACCCCATAATAATGATGGTAAAATAGTCCCAGGGACCCCATAATAATGATGGTAAAATAGTCACTGGGACCCCATAATAATGATGGTAAAATAGTCACTGGGACCCCATAATAATGATGGTAAAATAGTCCCTGGGACCCCATAATAATGATGGTAAAACAGTCCCTGGGACCCCATAATAATGATGGTAAAATAGTCCCAGGGACCCCATAATAATGATGGTAAAATAGTCCATGGGACCCCATAATAATGATGGTAAATTAGTCCCTGGGACCCCATAATAATGATGGTAAAATAGTCCCAGGGACCCCATAATAATGATGGTAAAATAGTCCCAGGGACCCCATAATAATGATGGTAAAATATTCTGAGGGACCCCATAATAATGACGGTAAAATAGTCCCAGGGACCCCATAATAATGACGGTAAAATAGTCACAGGGACCCCATAATAATGATGGTAAAATAGTCCCAGGGACCCCATAATAATGATGGTAAAATAGTCCCTGGGACCCCATAATAATGATGGTAAAATAGTCCCTGGGACCCCATAATAATGATGGTAAATTAGTCCCTGGGACCCCATAATAATGATGGTAAAATAGTCCCTGGGACCCCATAATAATGATGGTAAAATAGTCCCAGGGACCCCATAATAATGATGGTAAAATAGTCCCTGGGACCCCATAATAATGATGGTAAAATAATCCATGGGACCCTATAATAATGATGGTAAAACAGTCCCTGGGACCCCATAATAATGATGGTAAAATAGTCCCTGGGACCCCATAATAATGATGGTAAAATAGTCCCAGGGACCCCATAATAATGATGGTAAAATAGTCCATGGGACCCACCAAGATTTTCAAAGTGCTCAGAAGCCCTGTGAGGGTGAAGACAGTGAGAAGTGAAGTGTGAGAGGACAGGAGGAGGAGGAGGAGGACTACTTACGGTTAGACTCACTATCACTTGGGGGTTGGCCTGTGACACAGCACCACACATGCACACACACCAAAAACACAAACGGTAGAGGCAACCAATCAAAATCAAGGCAAAGCACACTTCAGCAAACCCCACTAGAATGAGGATGAATAGTATTTTGAAAAAGGAAAAATTATTTTCAAAATGTGACTGAGAAAATTCAGGTCCTAAAGCAGCTCCTAGCTACCCACACTTCAGTATCATACCTTGCAAAACAAAATAAGTTGCATAGTTCAAAATCACATTTCTTTTCTTTCCAATGCGATGTTGTCTAAGCTAGTCCACAAATGCCTGAACAATGCAAGTCTTTATAAAAACCAATACATGCTCATACAAATTTCTAAACTATTTGGTTACTGGTTACTGCTCAACTTTGTCATAGAATCACCACCACCACCACCACCACCACCCCTTTGGTAACTTTGGGTGAATCATTCACCACTGTAATAACATCATGTCAACTCAATACAGAGTGCTCACAGGGAAAGCAGAAGAAGTGAATTTATCAGAATTTCCAAATCATGGAAAAAAACAACAAAAAAACAAACTGACAACTTGTTCATTCTGTGTTCAGACCAACTTGCACAGCAGTTTCGTATCTTTCACAAAGTGAATATATATATATATATATATATATATATATATATATATATATATATATATATATATATATCACGACGGTGTTCAAGGTCACCACAAAATTGTAAACTGTAGGTCATGACAGTACACATCACCATGGTTTTCAAGATAACCATAAAAGAGGTCATAATAGTCCATATCACCCTAGTGTTCGAGGTCATCACAAAAATGAAGGTCATGACAGTCCAGATCACCATGGTGTTCAAGGTCACCACATAACTGAAGGTCACGACAGTCCACATCACCACAATGTTCAAGGTCACCATGAAGGTCAAGACAGTCCACATCACCATGACGTTCAAGTTCACCACATAACTGAAGGTCCGCCTCACAAAGGTGTTCAAGGTCACCACAAACTTAAGGTCATGACATTCCAAAGCTGAAGGTCATGACAGTCCACATCACCATGGTGTTCTGACCAATACTTCCCATCACACAGGAGGGAAACTGTTGACATGTAGAACTTTGAAGTGCAGACCATTCCTTCTCCTGCTTTAACACCATAGCACCTCTTCACACTGACAGACTTCTGACTAATGCTGAAATGTATTAAAAAATATATCTATATAAAATAATTTTAAAAAAAGAAAAAAAACAACATCCACACTGATAAGATTACTGACTTCATAAAAAAAAAAAAAAAAAAAGTTGTAATGGAAAATCATGTTTAAAAACAAAAAGGTCTTTAAACTGTTCAGCGAAAGCCATTCCCTTCTAGAAAGTTAAATTTCATCCATGCCTGTTATATCAGTATTGTATCTGTCACAAACACATTTACCAAAAGGCTGAGGTGTACAAAAGATACACAAAGAAAAGATCACTAGTTCCATCACCATGCTACACCCATGCAGACATGGAGATGCTGCACATGATCATGACAGAGAAACTAAACCTGCCTGAACACTGATACAAGACAACATGAACCCACAGAGCTGAGCAAACAACTGGGCAAGCATTTACATATGAGGATTATGTAGAAGGCATCAACCGTAAAAATAAAAAGTAACGTTTGTTATCAAAGGGGTATCTATGTTAGCATGTCAAAAGCTGGATCGGGGGGTGGGGGGGTGGGGGGGTGGGCTCTTAAAAAACAAGCAGCATATTCTTAACGCACAACTGAGAAGGTGGCAACATTATGTGGCTACAGAACAAGAAAAACCTGTACAAGTATCATTTTTTGTCAATACCAAATCCTGTATCTTGCATAAACTAGTAAATATTACAATTCTGTTCGCTATACATGTATGAAATTATACCTTGAATATTCTGCGAAACTGTCATTGTTACAATAAATTCGCACAGGTGTGCATGCAGCCTCTCAGTCTGGGGGGGTGGGAGGGGGGAACTTTCAAGAATAATAAAAATAAACACTGTTCAATGCACGCGTATTACAAACATACATGGAGAAAGGGAAAGTAAAAGAAAACTTCCGAGTTATGGCTGTTAGTATCCAACTACACACATCAGTCAGTACCCATGCACTATATCAAACACAATCTGAAGTATACAGCAGTGTCTATGCACAATATCATACTCAATGTGACAGAAACACACACCAATATCTGTGTTCAACACAATGTGAGGTAATAAATACCATTGTCTATATTCTTTACAATGTGCAGTAATTCACACCAGTGTCTCGTGTGCTATGTTCTTCACAATGAATACCTCCACACACCTGTATCCATGCTTAAATGTGAAGGAAATCTAAGTTCAAGTCCAAAACAGAAAATCTTGGCACAAAACTAAATGCATTATCACCAGCAGTACGAAGCTAAATGCAATGTCACTTATGGCACAAAGTACTTCTCAGTGGCGACATGACATGACAGGTGAGATAGTGTCAGTGGTGACACAAAATTTAAAGTACTGTCAGTGATAACAAAAAAACCAAATGTATTTGCAATGGTGACAACGTTAGATGTAATTTCAATGGCATCACTAATTGAAATGTATTTAAGTGACACAAAGTTATATGTGTTGTTACTGGCGACAAAGAGCTAAATGACAAGACAGTGATGACACAAAGTTTTATATGTTGTTACTGGCGACAAAGAGCTGAATGACAAGACAGTGATGACACAAAGTTATATGTGTTGTTACTGGCGACAAAGAGCTGAATGACAAGACAGTGATGACACAAAGTTATATGTGTTGTTACTGGCTACAAAGAGCTGAATGACAAGACTGTGATGACACAAGTCTAAAGCTAAAGGAAAACTAAAATACAACACAATGCTACATGTAGTTACTACACAAAGCTTCATGCAACGTCAGTGATGACACAAAGCTTCATGCAATGATGACACAAAGCTGCATGCAATGTCAGCGATGACACAAAGCTACATGCAGTGTCGGTGACAACACAAAGCTGCATGCAATGTCAGTGACGACACAAAGCTGCATGCAATGTCAGCGATGACACAAAGCTACATGCAGTGTCAGCGACAACACAAAGCTACATGCAGTGTCAGTGACTGCACAAAGCTACATGCAGTGTCAGTGACGACACAAAGCTACATGCAGTGTCAGTGACTGCACAAAGCTACATGCAGTGTCAGTGACGACACAAAGCTACAGGAGCTACATGCAGTGTCAGTGACATCATAAAGCTACATGCTGTGTCAGTGACTGCACAAAGCTACATACAAAGTCAATGACAACACAATGCTACACGCAGTGTCAATGATGATACAAAGCTACATGCAGCGTCAGTGACATCATAAGGCTACATGCAATGCCAACAGAAAGCTACATACAATGTCACTGATGACACAAAGCTACATGCAGTGTCAGTGACGACACAAAGCTACATGGAGTGGCAACACAAAGCGGAAAAATAAGCAAAAATATTTTACCTTCTGCACAGCCACACAGACACAAGAAGAACATGGTTATTTATAGCACTTGATTATCATGACATATTGTATATACACTAAACACACACACATACATTTTTCCTTTCTTTAATTTTTTTTTTCATCTCTTGTCAGCTGGCACCACTCACTCTAATTTGATCCTAATGTTTTTTGTATGCGTCTTTGGAAATTCTATTGTTCTTTTTTTTGCTATCCTATCGTTTGTGTTGTTTCAGTGGGATCACCCCCACATCATTCATCATTCAGTTCCCCCATGCATGTTCATCAGCCACAGTCCCAGAGCCAGCAATCCACAAGGAGCTTTCATATTAGGTCATCAGAAACACTCTTCCGAAGAGGCCCTGCACCGCTGCTGCTGAGTCACTCAGGTGGTGCTCAGCAGTGCCTGTTCTGATCCATCGTACACAGGAAAACACCCGGTAAGCCTGACGACAATGACTGCTTACTTGCTGAGCCAGACTGAGCGAGCATATTCCTGGAGTGAAGATCGCTATCACATCTGTGACAGTGACTACACAAGCTTGTGATGAGTACCCTTTTCAGATCCTACTGTTAGTCTGTCCATGAATAAACACCTGACATCTTAAGTGTCTCGGGACTCTCAAACACAGCTGTCAGACACAATGTTAACCTGGACCACCATCATAAGTATGCACACAGCGATGATGCACTAATTGAAACAAGACTCATGAACTATGAAATAGACAGACACAACAATCACCCACATCAGGCACACAGCGATGATACACTGATTGAAACATGACTCACGAACTATGAAACAGACACAACAATCACCCACATCAGGCACACAGCGATGATGCACTGATTGAAACATGACTCACGAACTATGAAACAGACAGACACAACAATCACCCACATCAGGCACACAGCGATGATGCACTAATTGAAACATGACTCAGGAACTATGAAACAGACAGACACAACTATCACCCACATCAGGCACACAGCGATGATGCACTGATTGAAACATAACTCAGGAACTATGAAACAGACAGACACAACAATCACCCACATCAGGCACACAGCGATGATGCACTAATTGAAACATGACTCAGGAACTATGAAACAGACAGACACAACTATCACCCACATCAGGCACACAGCGATGATGCACTGATTGAAACATAACTCAGGAACTATGAAACAGACAGACACAACAATCACCCACATCAGGCACACAGCGATGATGCAATGATTGAAACATGACTCAAGAACTATGAAACAGACAGACACAACAATCACCCACATCAGGCACACAGCGATGATGCACTAATTGAAACATGACTCAAGAACTATGAAATAGACACACACAACAATCACTCACATCAGGCACACAGCGATGATGCACTGATTGAAACATGACTCACGAACTATGAAACAGACAGACACAACAATCACCCACATCAGGCACACAGTGATGATGCACTGATTGAAACATGACTCAAGAACTATGAAACAGACAGACACAACAATCACCCACATCAGGCACACAGCGATGATGCACTGATTGAAACATGACTCAGGAACTATGAAACAGACAGACACAACAATCACCCACATCAGGCACACAGCGATGATGCACTGATTGAAACATGACTCACGAACTATGAAACAGACAGACACAACAATCACCCACATCAGGCACACAGCGATGATGCACTGATTGAAACATGACTCAAGAACTATGAAACAGACACAACAATCACCCACATCAGGCACACAGCGATGATGCACTAATTGAAACATGACTCAGGAACTATGAAACAGACACAACAATCACCCACATCAGGCACACAGTGATGATGCACTGATTGAAACATGACTCAGGAACTATGAAACAGACACAACAATCACCCACATCAGGCACACAGCGATGATGCACTGATTGAAACATGACTCAGGAACTATGAAACAGACAGACACAACTATCACCCACATCAGGCACACAGCGATGATGCACTAATTGAAACATGACTCACGAACTATGAAACAGACAGACACAACAATCACCCACATCAGGCACACAGCGATGATGCACTGATTGAAACATGACTCAGGAACTATGAAACAGACAGACACAACAATCACCCACATCAGGCACACAGCGATGATGCACTGATTGAAACATGACTCAAGAACTATGAAACAGACAGACACAACAATCACCCACATCAGGCACACAGCGATGATACACTGATTGAAACAAGACTCATGAACTGACACAAACAGAGACAACAATCACAAGTACACAAACAGCAATGGCACACAAACTGAAACAAGACCCATTACCAACAATACAGACACAGCAATCGCCCACGGTACGCACAAAGTGATGAAACACAGAGTGAAACACGACTCTTTTCCTATGAAACAGACATGGCAAAGACCCACAGTATGCACCCAGTGATGAGACATGGAGTGAAACACGACTCTTTTCCTATGAAACAGACACAGCAATCACACACACAACACAAACAGCAATGGCATACAAATTGAAACAAGACCCACTACCTACAAAACAGACACAACAATCGCCCATAACAGGCACACAGTGACGACACACAGAGTGAAACAAGACTCCTGTCCAACAAAACAGACGCACCAATCACCCACAGTGTGTACACAGTGATGACACACAGAGAAAAAAAGACTCATTACCTACAAAATAGACATGGCAATGACCCACAGTCAGCACACAGCGATTACAGAGTGAAACAAAACTTGTGACTGACAAATGACACAACAATCACACACAGTACACACACAGCCATTACAGGGTGAAAAAAAAACCCCACTTGTGACCGACAAATGACACAACAATCACACACAGTACACACACAGCGATTACAGAGTGAAACAAGACTTGTGACCGACAAATGACACAACAATTACACATAGTACACACACAGCCATTACACAATGAAACAAGACTTGTGACCGACAAATGACACAACAATCACACACAGTACACACACAGCAATTACAGAGTGAAAAAAACAACAACCTTGTGACCGACAAATGACACAACAATTACACACAGCACACACACAGCGATTACAGAGGAAAAACACAATGACTGATGACTTACAAAACTGACAGAATTGACAATAACACAGTATGTCAGGCAGGACAATCACCCATTCACACTCACAGAGTGCCAGACGTCAGCACAACACTACTACTAGTTTCCGTAGTTTTGAAACGCCCACGGTCTGCAAGTGTATTTTACCATTTCTATGCCTGATGGCTGTAATTAACAATAGTTTTCAAACACCCTTGGTCTGCAAGTGTATTTTACCATTTCTACACTTGATGGCTGTAATTAACAATAGTTTTGAAACACCCTTGGTCTGCAAGTGTATTTTACCATTTCTACACTTGATGGCTGTAATTAACAATAGTTTTGAAACACCCTTGGTCTGCATGTGTATTTTACCATTTCTACACTTGATGGCTGTAATTAACAATAGTTTTGAAACACCCTTGGTCTGCAAGTGTATTTTACCATTTCTACACTTGATGGCTGTAATTGACAATAGTTTTGAAACACCCTTGGTCTGCAAGTGTATTTTACCATTTCTACACTTGATGGCTGTAATTAACAATAGTTTTGAAACACCCTTGGTCTGCAAGTGTATTTTACCATTTCTACGCCTGATGGCTGTAATTAACAATAGTTTTCAAACACCCTTGGTCGATCAGCATGGCAATTATAATTTTCAAATGTATATCATTTATAAACTGTAAGTGTTATTGTAGTTGCTTCATGATTCTTAATTGTTTTTATATATATAATTGCTCTTAGCTTTTTGGATAACTGTTAATTGTTCTCAGATATGTTAAAACATTTCATCTATTTATTCTAATGTTAAAGTATGCTAATGTTTAGTGTATATTTTATGTTTGTATGTGAACTGCTCTAAAAAAAGAAAGTAAAGTTGGATGGACTAGAACAAAACCTATAGAAAACAACCAGCCCCACACATACAATCTGTGTCAAGTGAAAAACGAAAACAAAAAGGCTTACCTTCCACTGTCGGAACCAGCCAATCCATATGCCCATCAGACAGAGGAACAAGAAATGCGTCAGACATCAGTTCTTCAAAACATGCCGCTAACAATGCACACAATGCTGTCTACACAGTAAATACAGGCTGACAACATTCCCCAGAGAATTATGAGCAGAAAAAGGTTCTTTCCTGTGACTAAAATGCAAGAGATGGGAGAGGAAGAAGGTCTCAAAGTAGAGCAGAAAAGACTGCACAGAGACAAGAGAGAGAACTACACATTGTGTCAAAACACCCTTAAATAACATGGTATATCTGAATGGTTTAAGAAAACAAACATATCACCTTCATGTAAAACAAAAACACCACAGACAATGATAATATATACATATTTCTCATCCCTTTCCAAGCCCAAGTCTGTTTTCTTTTTCTTAGTCTGAGGCTTTTAAGGGAAAAGTATTCCATTATGAGAGAGAAATATTCCTTTTTGAGAGACAAGTATTCCAGAGCATAAAAAAGGCCTGGACTCCTGCCCGCAATTCTACTGTTTTGATCTCATTCTCAAAAGCTACACATTCCTCTGTAAATGAACAACCTGCTCTCATCTACACCTCACAGAAGCAATATGTGCAGACATGCTAGTGCCTCAACTCACTTCTTGTGTGTATATATATATGCACACAGAAGATCAAATATGCACGTTAAACCTTCTGCAATGCATGTCAGTGTTTGGTGGATTTGGAAACAAGAACATACCCAGCATGCACACCCCTGGAAACAGAGTATGGCTACCTACATGGTGGTGCAATTAACACACCATCACACACGTAAAGAGTTATATGTCTGTCTGAGTGAGTGTGTATGCGTCCATGACTGAAACCTGACTGAATGAAACAGGAAACAAATGATGAGCACCCAAAGGCAGCTTTCAGTCGGCTCTACCCAGATAGGCAGCTTGTCATGCAAAGGACTGTGTGTGCAAAGCGCTTAGAGCTTGGTCTCTGACTGAGGATAGGCGCTAAGTAAGTATCCATATCATCATCTCCAACCCTTCCCTTGAAGAAACCCCATCCACACCTCTTCCCCCTCTCCCCAAGACATACGTTCATCAGCAGAGACGTCTTCACTTCCACTCTGGTCCTTGCTCTTCATGAAGGGGAATCGCCGAGACCAGGAGAAGTTCTTCTTCTTGTCCTTGTCTTTGGGCAGTGTGGACTGGCTGCCGGGCTGTACACACACACCTCTCCATACAACATGACATGACTTTAAGTCACTGTGAAGACATGGAAAACACACACCTCTCCATACAACATGACATGACTTTAAGTCACTGTGAAGACATGGAAAACACACACCTCTCCATACAACATGACATGACTTTAAGTCACTGTGAAGACATGGAAAACACACACCTCTCCATACAACATGACATGACTCCATAGTTTTTTGTCAAGACATGGAAAACACACACCTCTCCATACAACATGACGTGACTTTAAGTCACTGTGAAGACACGGAAAACACACACCTCTCCATACAACATGACATGACTCCATAGTTTTTTGTGAAGACATGGAAAACACACACCTCTCCATACAGCATGACATGACTTTAAGTCACTGTGAAGACATGGAAAACACACACCTCTCCATACAGCATGACATGACTCCATAGTTTTTTGTGAAGACATGGAAAACACACACCTCTCCATACAACATGACGTGACTTTAAGTCACTGTGAAGACATGGAAAACACACACCTCTCCATACAACATGACATGACTTTAAGTCACTGTTAAGACATGGAAAATACACCACTCGCCCATACAACATGATGCGACTTAAAGGTCTTGATGAAGCTATGGAAAATACACCACTCTCCAATACAACATGATGTGACTGCTTAGTTTCCTGCGAAGACATGGAAAATACACCACTCGCCCATACAACATGACATTACTTCTCTAATACAATATCGCATGACTAAAAGTCTGTGAAGACTAGGAAAATACACCTCTCGCCCATGGATACAACATGACATGAATTAAAAGCCTCTGTGAAAGACAAGGAGAATACACCACTCTCCAATATAAGTTTAATGATTTCATATTACCAAAAAAAACCAAAAAACAAAACAAAAAAAAATCAGATACAAGACTGCAGAAAACCTGAGAAGCTCAAATAAGACTATGAGTACAATATCTTTCTGAAGTGAAAATGATGAAAATCCAAGCCGAACCAGACACTGCCAAATTCACAGAAGCTATTATACATAAACAAACTAAGTTGGCATGTTAAAAGCATCATTACAACAATATTTCTAAATGAAGTATTGTTTTGTACATTTTTTCCCCAAAATACAGAGAGAAGTTTTATGTGTGTAAGAAAGGGAGAAAGACAGAGATAGCAAAGAGGAGACAGAGACAGAGAGAAAGAGAGGGGTGGGGGGTGGGGGTGGATAGACATGCACTTACTCTGTCTGAAGAGGTGCTGTTTTTTCCTGTAAACTTGACATTTTTTAACCGTGCTCGCTCTTTCCTTTCAACCCTGCATTGGGACAAAGAAACACACAACAACTCTCTTTCACTTAACACGTTACAGCCACAATCATCATCACAGTAATCCTCACCGAGTTCAGTCTTCATCCATTCACATCATTCAGATCATCATTTTATACTTCAGACGGGCGCAATTGCCGAGTGGTTAAAAGAGTTGGACTTTCAATCTGAGGGTCCCGGGTTCGAATCTCTGGTGGGTAAAGGGTGTAGATTTTTCCAATCTCCCAGGTCAACATATGTGAAGACTTGCTTGTGCCTGAACCCCTTTCGTGTGAATACACAAGCAGGTCAAATATGCACATTCATGATCCTGTAATCCATGTCAGCATTCAGTGGGTTATGGAAACCAGAACATATCCAGCATGCACACCCCCAAAGGGGTCTGGCTGCCTACATGGTGGGGTAAAAATGGTCATACACTTAAAAGCCCACTTGTGCACATACGAGTGAACATGGGAGGTGCAGCCCAGGAATGAAGAACATGATTATATACTTCAGAAATAACAACAACAACAACAAAAAAACCAGGATAGGTTTCCTGACATTTCCAAACGCAAGAAAAGAAACTGAACTGGAGAGATCCTGTCCCAGTCATTTTATTCTGACCAGCTGTCCACTCCATCTGAGGGTCTGTTTAATAATAATAATAATAACAATAATAATGGATACTTATATAGCACACTATCCAGAAATCTGCTCTTGGTGCTTTACAAAAACGCTTTGTTAACATAAAACATTACATCTATGTTACATACACACACCAAAATATGACTACACACACACACACACACACACACACACTGCATACATACATTTTAACAATACATGTGTATCTAACAGCTACCCTAACACATACGCACACATAGGCAGGCACAAACTTACATCCCAGATTCAAACACTCAACAGTCCTCCACCACTCTTTCTCTGTCTCTGGACCTCCAACACAGAATGAGCTTTGTTAACATAAAACATTACATCTATGTTACATACACACACCCCAAAGCATGTAGGCAGCCAGACCCCTTTGGGGGTGTGCCTGCCTATGTGTGCGTATGTGTTAGGGTAGCTGTTAGATACACATGTATTGTTAAAATGTCTGTATGCAGTGTGTGTGTGTGTGTGTGTGTGTGTGTGTGTGTAGTCATATTTTGGTGTGTGTATGTAACATAGATGTAATGTTTTATGTTAACAAAGCTCAATCACCGATATGTGTGACGGGACATTAAACAAAAAATACAGAATGAGCTTCCTCTCTGGCTTTGTCAATTCCCAGCAATCAGCTCTTTTAAGGCAGGCCTAAAATCTATTTTTTCCCCCAAATTTGCCCCCCTCCCTTCCCTCATTCCAGTCAACATTTCACTAGCTTTCTGTGAACATGCATTTTTTACCCCTTTGTCTTTCAGAACATCCCTCTGATTCAGAGCTGTGCATGAGAGTGGAAGACAGGTATGAATGCACAACATAATACATTTATAGTTATGTCATTATTATTATCATCATTATCATAACTGTCATTATTATTATCATCACTGATTTCAGATTGACATAAGTTTACAGTTGGGCCAGCAGCAAAGAGAGAGCTGTATTATCAATGCTTTCTCCATTGCAATGGGAAATCATTTACAGCTTGGTCCTTCGTGAAGGACTATGATTCTAAAACTGGGAGGCAAGATAGCACTGGCTCTTAGTGCTGCAGCCTTGGGGGCAAATTAGCCTTGGGAACCATTCCTACGCCAACCGTCCTAAAACCCTCTTGGCCGAGAGAGTGGGGATGTAACTTGGGCAAGACACTCTCCACTATGATCAAATTCTAGCCCAAATAGTCGGGACAGCAGCTGCCTCCTCTGCTGTTCTGATGGTCATAGTTGGACACGACTGACTATCATATATATATAGTTATTTTTTATTGATGCATATCACAGAGACCCACCTGCGTTTACTGGGCACGATGCCCATGCCCTCCTCCTCGCCCTCAGGCGTCAGTCTCTTGGCCTGCCACCACTCGTCGTCACTGGCGTTGGTCACGTGCAGGATGTCCCCGTAGTGGAACCCCAGACCCTTGCTGGGCAGACCACTGTCCTTGCTGGGGTCGTAGTCAAACAGCGCCCTGAAACAGCACCACCACACGTCTGTAGAACACTCACTACAGGGATGGTAAACACTACCACCACACGTTTGTAGGAACATTCACTACAGGGATGGTAAACACTACCACCACACGTCTGTAGGAACACTCACTACAGGGATGGTAAACACTACCACCACACGTCTGTAGCAACACTCACTACAGGGATGGTAAACGCTACCATCACACGTCTGTAGGAACACTCACTACAGGGATGGTAAACACTACCACCACACGTCTGTAGGAACACTCACTACAGGGATGGTAAACACTACCACCACATGTCTGTAGGAACACTCACTACAGGGATGGTAAACACTACCACCACATGTCTGTAAGAACACTAACTACAGGGATGGTAAACACTACCACCACACGTCTGTAGGAACACTCCCTACAGGGATGGTAAACACTACCACCACACGTCTGTAGGAACACTCACTACAGGGATGGTAAACGCTACCATCACGCGTCTGTAACAACACTCACTACAGGGATGGTAAACGCTACCATCACGCGTCTGTAACAACACTCACTACAGGGATGGTAAACGCTACCATCACGCGTCTGTAACAACACTCACTACAGGGATGGTAAACACTACCACCACACGTCTGTAGGAACACTCACTACAGGAATGGTAAACACTACCACCACAGGTCTGTAGGAACACTCACTACAGGGATGGTAAACACTACCACCACACGTCTGTAGGAACACTCACTACAGGGATGGTCAACACTACCACCACATGTCTGTAGGAACATTCACTACAGGGATGGTAAACGCTACCACCACACGTCTGTAGGAACACTCACTACAGGGAAAGGATGGTAAACACTACCATCACATGTCTGTAGGAACACTCACTACAGGGATGGTAAACACTACCACCACACATCTGTAGCAACACTCACTACAGGGATGGTAAACACTACCACCACACGTCTGTAGGAACACTCACTACAGGGATGGTAAACACTACCACCACACGTCTGTAGGAACACTCACTACAGGGATGGTAAACACTACCACCACATGTCTGTAGGAACACTCACTACAGGGATGGTAAACACTACCACCACACATCTGTAGCAACACTCACTACAGGGATGGTAAACACTACCATCACACGTCTGTAGCAACACTCACTACAGGGACGGTAAACGCTACCACCACACGTCTGTAGGAACACTCACTACAGGGATGGTAAACGCTACCATCACACGTCTGTAAGAACACTCACTACAGGGATGGTAAACACTACCACCACACGTCTGTAAGAACACTCACTACAGGGATGGTAAACGCTACCACCACACGTCTGTAGGAACACTCACTACAGGGAAAGGATGGTAAACGCTACCACCACACGTCTGTAGGAACACTCACTAGAGGGATGGTAAACACTACCACCACACGTCTGTAGGAACACTCACTACAGGGATGGTAAACGCTACCACCACACGTCTGTAGGAACACTCACTACAGGGATGGTAAACACTACCACCACACGTCTGTAGCAACACTCACTATTGGGATGGTAAAAACTACCACCACACGTCTGTAGCAACACTCACTATTGGGATGGTAAACACTACCACCACACGTCTGTAGGAACACTCACTACAGGGATGGTAAACACTACCACCACACGTCTGTAGGAACTCACTACAGGGATGGTAAACACTACCACCACACGTCTGTAGGAACACTCACTACAGGGATGGTAAACACTACCACCACACGTCTGTAGGAACACTCACTACAGGGATGGTAAACACTACCACCACACGTCTGTAGGAACACTCACTACAGGGATGGTAAACGCTACCACCACACGTCTGTAGCAACACTCACTACAGGGATGGTAAACGCTACCATCACACGTCTGTAGGAACACTCACTACAGGGATGGTAAACACTACCACCACACGTCTGTAGGAACACTCACTACAGGGATGGTAAACGCTACCACCACACACGTCTGTAGGAACACTCACTACAGGGATGGTAAACACTACCACCACACGTCTGTAGGAACACTCACTACAGGGATGGTAAACACTACCACCACACGTCTGTAAGAACACTCACTACAGGGCAAGGATGGTAAACACTACCACCACACATCTGTAGCAACACTCACTACAGGGATGGTAAACACTACCACCACACATCTGTAGCAACACTCACTACAGGGATGGTAAACACTACCATCACACGTCTGTAGGAACACTAACTACAGGGATGGTAAACACTACCACCACACGTCTGTAGGAACACTAACTACAGGGATGGTAAACACTACCACCACACGTCTGTAAGAACACTCACTACAGGGATGGTAAACACTACCACCACACGTCTGTAGGAACACTCACTACAGGGATGGTAAACGCTACCATCACACGTCTGGAAGAACATTCACTACAGGGATGGTAAACGCTACCATCACACGTCTGAAGGAACACTCACTAACACTCACTACAGGGATGGTAAACACTACCATCACACGTCTGGAAGAACATTCACTACAGGGATGGTAAACGCTACCATCACACGTCTGTAGGAACACTCACTACAGGGATGGTAAACACTACCATCACACGTCTGGAAGAACATTCACTACAGGGATGGTAAACGCTACCATCACACGTCTGTAGGAACACTCACTACAGGGATGGTAAACACTACCACCACACGTCTGTAGGAACACTCACTACAGGGATGGTAAACGCTACCACCACAAGTCTGTAGGAACACTCACTACAGGGCAGGGATTCAGCAACGCCAAATGCACAAGAGCCAGCAGAGCAAAGCTACCATCAATAGCTTGCACCAGACTGACAAGGTGAGTATTTGACACCAAAAAATGATCTGACAGTTCTGGTTTCCTCTACATGTGGTTTCTGTTTTACCCTCCCCCTCTCTCCTTTTTGTGGATGAAATCAAATGCGAGAGTGTGCTTTATCATGTGAGCCGTGAATTCAAGCATGTGTTCTTTTGTAGTCTGCAACACACCCTCTCCATTGTCAATGAATCTCTGTGAACCGATTCAAATCACTGCAGTTCCAAGGGTCTTGGGTGATTGTGCTTAGGCCTGTAGGTATTTTTCCAAAGGAGGGGGAGTGTGGGATATGGTGGTGTGGGGAGGGTGGTGGTGGTGAAGAAGTTGTGTTAGGGCTTTTGATTAGTATGAATGAACGAAAGTTGTTCTTCTGTGATGCTTTTTTTTTTTTTTTTTTTTTTTTTTTGTGAACTATGGAAGTGCTGCTTTTTGGTTTAATTCTTGTATTCTCTGGTGATACTTGATTTTTAAATGAACTATGATCTTTGTAGTTGAATATTTTGTGAAGAGAGAGACAGAGAGACAGGAAGAGAGACTGTATGTGTGCGTGTGTGCGCATGGTGTGTGTGTGTGTGTGTGTTTGTGTGTGTGTGGTGTGGGAAGATGTGCAATGCAGTTTGGCTGACTGAAAGGCACGTAAATTTCAGTAATCTGTATATTTGTATATAGCTATTTCCATTTGGTGCCATTTATCTTTTTATTTTCTATTCATTTTATTTGTTTGTTGTTTTATGTTGGACATGTGCTGCTGCCAAAAAGAATATCTCTGTACCAAAGTACAGACAATAAAGTTTGTGTATTGTATTGTATATTGTATTCTGCCGTGGTCATCACCGTACCTGACATAGAGCGTCCGTTTCTGTGTTGTGCGTAGGCTTCCGGTGCTGGTGTTCATCATCTGCTCTCTCAGGTCCTGAATCTTGGCTTCAAACCGGTTGTAATCTGCACACAGCCAATATCCCACATGGACACTGCATCCACCGCTACATGGGTCAACTACTCAGTAACAGTCAGCACAGTTAACTGGACAGTCTGAGGGGTGTAACAGTCAGCACAGTTAACTGGACAGTCTGAGGGGTGTAGCAGTCAGCACAGTTAACTGGACAGTCTGAGGGGTGTAGCAGTCAGCACAGTTAACTGGACAGTCTGAGGTGTGTAGCAGTCAGCACAGTTAACTGGACAGTATGAGGGGTGTAGCAGTCAGCACAGTTAACTGGACAGTCTGAGGGGTGTAGCAGTCAGCACAGTTAACTGGAAAGTCTGAGGGGTGTAGCAGTCAGCACAGTTAACTGGACAGTCCGAGGGGTGTAACACTAACAGTCAGCACAGTTAACTGGACAGTCTGAGGGGTGTAGCAGTCAGCACAGTTAACTGGACAGTCCGAGGGGTGTAACACTAACAGTCAGCACAGTTAACTGGACAGTCCGAGGGGTGTAACACTAACAGTCAGCACAGTTAACTGGGCAGTCCGAGGGGTGTAGCACAAACAGTCAGCACAGTTAACTGGAAAGTCTGAGAGGTGTAATACTAAGTCAGCACAGTTAACTGGGCAGTCCGAGGGGTGTAGCACTAACAGTCAGCACAGTTAACTGGGCAGTCCGAGGGGTGTAGCACTAACAGTCAGCACAGTTAACTGGGCAGTCCGAGGGGTGTAGCACTAACAGTCAGCACAGTTAACTGGGCAGTCCAAGGGGTGTAGCACAAACAGCACAGTTAACTGGACAGTCCGAGGGGTGTAGCACAAACAGCACAGTTAACTGGGCAGTCCGAGGGGTGTAGCAGTCAGCACAGTTAACTGGACAGTATGAGGGGTGTAGCAGTCAGCACAGTTAACTGGACAGTCTGAGGTGTGTAGCAGTCAGCACAGTTAACTGGACAGTCTGAGGGGTGTAGCAGTCAGCACAGTTAACTGGACAGTATGAGGGGTGTAGCAGTCAGCACAGTTAACTGGACAGTCTGAGGGGTGTAGCAGTCAGCACAGTTAACTGGACAGTCTGAGGGGTGCAACACTAACAGTCAGCACAGTTAACTGGACAGTCCGAGGGGTGCAACACTAACAGTCAGCACAGTTAACTGGACAGTCTGAGGGGTGTAGCAGTCAGCACAGTTAACTGGAAAGTCTGAGGGGTGTAGCAGTCAGCACAGTTAACTGGAAAGTATGAGGGGTGTAGCAGTCAACACAGTTAACTGGACAGTATGAGGGGTGTAGCAGTCAGCACAGTTAACTGGACAGTCCGAGGGGTGTAACACTAACAGTCAGCACAGTTAACTGGACAGTCCGAGGGGTGTAACACTAACAGTCAGCACAGTTAACTGGACAGTCTGAGGGGTGTAGCAGTCAGCACAGTTAACTGGAAAGTCTGAGGGGTGTAACACTAACAGTCAGCACAGTTAACTGGACAGTCCGAGGGGTGTAACACTAACAGTCAGCACAGTTAACTGGACAGTCCGAGGGGTGTAACACTAACAGTCAGCACAGTTAACTGGACAGTCCGAGGGGTGTAACACTAACAGTCAGCACAGTTAACTGGGCAGTCCGAGGGGTGTAACACTAACAGTCAGCACAGTTAACTGGACAGTCCGAGGGGTGTAGCACTAACAGTCAGCACAGTTAACTGGGCAGTCTGAGGTGTGTAGCAGTCAGCACAGTTAACTGGAAAGTATGAGGGGTGTAACACTAACAGTCAGCACAGTTAACTGGACAGTCCGAGGGGTGTAACACTAACAGTCAGCACAGTTAACTGGACAGTCCGAGGGGTGCAACACTAACAGTCAGCACAGTTAACTGGGCAGTCCGAGGGGTGTAGCACTAACAGTCAGCACAGTTAACTGGGCAGTCCGAGGGGTGTAGCACTAACAGTCAGCACAGTTAACTGGGCAGTCCGAGGGGTGTAGCAGTCAGCACAGTTAACTGGGCAGTATGAGGGGTGTAGCAGTCAGCACAGTTAACTGGGCAGTCCGAGGGGTGTAGCAGTCAGCAGAGTTAACTGGACAGTATGTGGGGTGTAGCAGTCAGCACAGTTAACTGGACAAGTCTGAGGGGTGTAGCAGTCAGCACAGTTAACTGGAAAGTCTGAGGGGTGTAGCAGTCAGCACAGTTAACTGGAAAGTATGAGGGGTGTAGCAGTCAGCACAGTTAACTGGACAGTCTGAGGGGTGTAACACTAACAGTCAGCACAGTTAACTGGAAAGTCTGAGGGGTGTAATACTAACAGTCAGCACAGTTAACTGGAAAGTCTGAGGGGTGTAACACTAACAGTCAGCACAGTTAACTGGACAGTATGAGGGGTGTAGCAGTCAGCACAGTTAACTGGACAGTCCGAGGGGTGTAGCACTAACAGTCAGCACAGTTAACTGGGCAGTCCGAGGGGTGTAGCACTAACAGTCAGCACAGTTAACTGGAAAGTCTGAGGGGTGTAATACTAACAGTCAGCACAGTTAACTGGAAAGTATGAGGGGTGTAGCAGTCAGCACAGTTAACTGGAAAGTCTGAGGGGTGTAGCAGTCAGCACAGTTAACTGGAAAGTCTGAGGGGTGTGATACTAACAGTCAGCACAGTTAACTGGAAAGTCTGAGGGGTGTAGCAGTCAGCACAGTTAACTGGAAAGTCTGAGGGGTGTAATACTAACAGTCAGCACAGTTAACTGGACAGTCTGAGGGGTGCAGCAGTCAGCACAGTTAACTGGACAGTCCGAGGGGTGTAGCACTAACAGTCAGCACAGTTAACTGGACAGTCCGAGGGTGTAGCACTAACAGTCAGCACAGTTAACTGGACAGTCTGAGGGGTTACAGTCACACAGTTAACTGGAAAGTCTGAGAGGTGTAACACTAACAGTCAGCACAGTTAACTGACAGTCCAGGGTAACACTAACAGTCAGCACAGTTAACTGGACAGTCGAGGGTGTAACACTAACATCAGCACAGTTAACTGGCAGTCCGAGGGTTGTAGCAGTCAGCACATTAACTGAAAGTCTGAGGGTGTAGCAGTCAGCACAGTTAACTGAAAGTCTGAGGGGTGTAAGCAGTCAGCACAGTTAACTGGACAGTCCGATGGGTGTAGCACTAACAGTCAGCACAGTTAACTGGACAGTCTGAGGGGTGTAACGCTAACAGTCAGCACAGTTAACTGGACAGTCTGAGGGGTGTAGCAGTCAGCACAGTTAACTGGACAGTCCGAGGGGTGTAGCAGTCAGCACAGTTAACTGGACAGTCCGAGGGGTGTAACACTAACAGTCAGCACAGTTAACTGGGCAGTCCGAGGGGTGTAACACTAACAGTCAGCACAGTTAACATATTAACTCCAGGTACAGGTTAACTCATACTTTGATTACTTCCCCCGTGGCCCAGGTATGAGTATCATTGTACCAACACACTATTCTAGTTTAGTCTATTCTTGCTTGGTACAGTTGGCGGTTTAGTGGTCGGCAAGGCTCTAAGCACCATAATCTGATTTGATATCGTTATCATCATCATCATTATTACTGCTGTAGTGACCCAATTTGATTTGATATCGTTATCATCATCATCATCATTATTACTGCTGTAGTGACCCTGACTGTGGGGTGGGGTGTACCTTCCAGTTTGTACTGCGCCACAATCTCCACGGTGTCCCCGGCCCTCTTCAAGGCCTGTGCTGCCTCCCCGTGTGTAGCGCTCTGCAGGTCCGTGCCGTTTACCTGTCATCACACCCACACACCTGTCTGTGTCATCATCATCATCATCATCATCAGCCTTCACACCTGTCATCACGCCCACACACCTGTCTCACGTCATACTCTTCAAAAGCCTTCACACCTGTCATCACACCTGTCTTATGTCATCATCATCAGCTTTTACACCTGTCACCACACCACCTGTCTGTGTCATCACCATCATCAGCCTTCACACCTGTCATCACACCTGTCCCATGTCATCATCATCAGTCTTCACATTGGTCACACCTACACATGTTTGTTCCCTTCACTTTACTGACATCCTGAAAACACATCACTCTTCCATCTGTGACTGTATGTCACATATGATATTCCTCACGCCAATATAAACAATTTCCTTTGGTTAAACATTTGATATAACTATGAGCAAGTGAGTGAGTGTGTGAGGGTGTGTGTATTTTGTTCATAATAGGCCACAGCCCCTCATGAAGGGAGTGGTGTGAAAACACTGAATCAATCTTGCATCACATTTAATACTGAATTCAACAAACAGAATTACAATTCTCATTACGCACAACAGATAGAACAAATCTGAAACGCCTTATACAAATATATTGCAAATTGTTTGACAAACTTCTCATTCACAGATGCTAATAGCAATGTAAGTTTGAAAACAGAAGGTTATCTGTAAAACTTTTTGGGAATTAATTGTTCGAGAAATAGAGAGAGAGAGAGATGGTGGGGGGGAGACAGGAAGATGGGGGGAGGGGGGATATGGGGGGGCAGAGACAGACAGATCCAGGTACAGGCCATGGAAACGAGTAAAAGAAAGACGGGACGTTGCCAGGCAGGGGGACAGATGGTTTTATTCGTGAACAGGCCTCACAGAGATCGAGAGAAAGAGAGAGAGTATGAGAGTGAAGGAGGAGAGGCAGGCAGACAAACACAGAGATACAGAGAAAGAGAGAGAGTATGAGAGTGAAGGAGGAGAGGCAGGCAAACACAGAGACACAGAGAAAGAGAGAGAGTATGAGAGTGAAGGAGGAGAGGCAGGCAGACAAACACAGAGAAAGAGAGAGAGTATGAGAGTGAAGGAGGAGAGGAAGGCAGACAAACACAGAGATACAGAGAAAGAGAGAGAGTATGAGAGTGAAGGAGGAGAGGCAGCCAAACACAGAGACACAGAGAAAGAGAGAGAGTATGAGAGTGAAGGAGGAGAGGCAGGCAAACACGGAGATACAGAGAAAGAGAGAGAGTATGAGAGTGAAGGAGGAGAGGCAGGCAGACAAACACGGAGATACAGAGACAGACACACAGGGACAGCATCCCCCAGACACATACCTGAACACCCCCTCCCCCATCCCCATGAAAACAATGCCCCAGGAGTACAGGTGAGGCAGAAGCCTCCACTCACAGAGAGAATCTTGTCCCCTCTCCTCAGCTCTCCCCCCAGGTCAGCCGGACCCCCTGCCAGGATGAAGGAGACGAAGATCCCCTCCTCCCTCTCCCCTCCCACGATGTTGAAGCCCAGCCCTGTGGAGCCCTTCTTCAGGATGATCTTGCGGGGCTCCCTGTGACACGCACAACACGTTAAGTTCTCCCTGTGACACACACAACACATCAAGTTCTCCCTGTGACACACACGTCATGTTCCCCTGTGACACACAGAACACATCAAGTTCTCCCTGTGACACACACGTCATGTTCCCCTGTGACACACACAACACATCAAGTTCTCCCTGTGACACACACGTCATGTTCCCCTGTGACACACACAACACATCAAGTTCTCCCTGTGACACACACGTCATGTTCCCCTGTGACACACACAACACATCAAGTTCTCCCTGTGACACACACGTCATGTTCCCCTGTGACACACACAACACATCAAGTTCTCCCTGTGACACACACGTCATGTTCCCCTGTGACACACAGAAAACATCAAGTTCTCCCTGTGACACACACGTCATGTTCCCCTGTGACACACAGAACACATCAAGTTCTCCCTGTGACACACACGTCATGTTCCCCTGTGACACACAGAACACATCAAGTTCTCCCTGTGACACACACGTCATGTTCCCCTGTGACACACACAACACATCAAGTTCTCCCTGTGACACACACAACACGTCAAGTTCTCCATGTGACACACACACATAACACATGGCCAAGTTCTCCCTGTGACACACACACAACATGTTAAGTTCTCCCTGTGACACACACACAACACGTTAAGTTCTCCCTGCGACACACACACAACACGTTAAGTTCTCCCTGCGACACACACAACACGTTAAGTTCTCCCTGCGACACACACAACACGTTAAGTTCTCCCTGTGACACACACACAATACGTTAAGTTCTCCCTGCGACACACACACAACACATCAAGTTCTCTGCGACACACACACAACACGTTAAGTTCTCTGTGCAACACACACATCAAGTTCTCCCTGTGACACACACACAACACGTTAAGTTCTCCCTGTGACACACACACAACACGTTAAGTTCTCCCAGCGTCACACACACAACACATCAAGTTCTCCCTGTGACACACACACACAACACATCAAGTTCTCCCTGTGACACGCACACAACACATCAAGTTCTCCCTGTGACACACACACAACACATCAAGTTCTCCCTGTGACACACACACGTCATGTTCCCCTGTGACACACACACACAAGTCAAGTTCTCCATGTGACACACACACATAACACATGGCCAAGTTCTCCCTGTGACGCACAGCACAACACGTCAACTTCTCCCTGTGACACACACACACATGTCGAATTCTCCCTATCACACACACACACACAACACGTCTAGTTCTCCCCATGACAAAACACACACACATAACATTAACATGTCAAAAGGAAAAGAAATGAGGAAAATTTCAAGCAAAGAATTTCCAGAAAGCAGGGATGCTATCTACACTGAAAGACCCCCAGCATCCCACAGGGGATGTTAAAGTTAAGGGTTGTTCAAAATAAGGGTTCACTGCTGCTGTTTCAGAGGTTAGAAGGGTCAGTTTTACACTGCATTCACATTTCAAAACACCTGAATAATGTTGTTAGAAAAGCAAATGATGCAGGATGATCAGCATTCATAAAACTAATCTGGCCATTTTCTTCATGAAGATGCTATATTAACAAGAATCATCCGTCTCTACAAACAATGCAAGAATTATTTTGATATCTGAAACTATGTGGGATTTTTTTTCCCCCCTAAGAAGTATTTGTAAATTATGCCTGGTACTCTTTGCATTGTTTAAGATGTGTGAAGGGATCTTTACCAAGACCAATATAGAAACTGAAACAGACCTTATCAAAAATAATAACTAATTGGTCTTATTTACTGTATTATATTCTGCACAAGGGAATGAACTCTGGCAAGTGAAAAGAAAAGGTGGGGGCAAAATACTGACCGTAAGTAAGTGCGTCAGCATTGTGACGCCATTGACATGGGGAGGGGGTGGGGGTGGGGGGGAAGCAAAAACGTGTCAATTGTGAAAAGAAACTGAAAACAAGACAGCGTTTTCCCTCCTCCCCCTCCCCCCTCATCCGCCCCTCCTTGTCTGAAGTGTCAGACAGCAGGAACAGTAAAAGGATAATGAGGCCAGTTGTTGTAGCTGTGAGCCGTCCTCCTGCCTCTCCCCTTTCCCCGTACTTGTTAAAATGGAATGTAGTCACAAGATGTCTGGGTACACGACAATAGGATTGCAAGAGCCAGGCTAGCTGCGGGAGAGAGGGAGGGAGGGAGGAACGGAGCAGGAGGAGGAGGGGATAGAGAGAGAGAGACAGACAGAGAGAGAGGGAGGGAGGGAGAGAGAGAAGGAAATCTCACCTGATGGGTTCCTCTGGTTCTTCAGGTGCACTCTGTTTTGGGGGTGGTGGGGTGGGGGGTCGGAGTGGCGTCTTGGGGGACTGCCGAACAGGAGGGGTGGCACGACTCTGATACATGCCGTCTGCCCACCGCAACACACACACACACACACACACACACACACACACACATACACACAAAGATTTCAAGATTTAATCAACCTTTAACCCCTACTGGGGAATGGAGGATTTCAGAAAACAACATAATCAAGAACGCAACTAGAATCGTTGTAACGTTTGCATCAAGCAAGTTAAAAATAAGGGTTAACATTCCTTCTTCTGCATGAAACTACCCTATGCAACATTTCATTTGAATTTACTGTCTAAAGAGAACCTGTTTACTAGCAAAAAAAAAAAACAATTTACAAAACACACACACACACACAAACACATACAAACTTGTGAGCATGCATACAGAAAGAGAGAAATATACCTTCGTAAAATATTCCCAAAATCTGCCATTCTGATAATAATTTTTTAAAAATGAAAGAAAAAAAACCCCCATCTATTGAACAGCTAGTTCACACTTCTAAATTGAGGTCAAACTGTGCGGACATTTTAGATCGGGTGACACAGTCACACACTTCTAAATTCAAAATAAAACGGCAAATCACAAGAAACCCACAAAGTCCCAACAGTTTCAAAACTGGAAATGCACAATTATATTATTTCCTCGATGGGTGGGGGTGGGAGGGGGCACCAATCTATCCCCCTCCTTCCCCCACACTTTCAAATCATGTACAATGTGTCGACTTCATGAAAAATGCCTGCTAAAAAAAAACAATCGATGCATTCAACAATCACACGAAACGGCGTTTAAACCCCATCCCCCCCACAAAAAAAAAAGGAAAAAAAAAAAGGGGGGGTGGGGTTGGGGGGGGAATGAAACAAAAGTAAACTGAATAAATAATAATGATAAACCCCATTTATACGTTTGGGAGCGGTGGGGGGTTGCGGGGTTTGAAACAAAAGTAACCTGAAGATATGGATTTTTCAACATATTGTTGCCAGGGACACCCTTTTAGCTGCCAAGGGTTCTTCATACACATATGCACTATGTGAACACAGTAGACAGGACCTCAGTTTATCTTCTCATTTCAAACGACTGGCATCCAGTGGAAAAAGTGACGAGGCCTGAGAGGAGACATGACAGTGAGGAGGCGGCTGGGAGGGGGGGGGGGGGGGGGGTCAAACTGACCAGGGTCGTCGTCCTGAGGGGTCATCTCCGGCATGTAGGTGGGTTTGGCGATGGTGAGATGAACCACGTCCCCTGTCGACTTCAGTGCCGCCACCGCTTCTTCATGGGTCACGTCCTCCAGGTTGGCATCGTTCACCTGGAACCGTCACCACGGAAACGTCATTGGCTGTTTTGTCTGGTGTGTATCTTTGCGTGTACACTGTTCTTGCTGCATTTTCCTTTTACTCACTCTTCTTGCTATATATTCCTTACTCAGTGTCCTTGCTACACCTTCCTTACTCTTTGTTTTAGCTACAGATTCCTCACTCACTGTTCATGCTACATATTCCTTACTCACTGTATCCAGCTACATTTTCCTTACCGTTCTTGCTACATCTTCCTTACTCTTTGTTCATGCTGTACCTTTGCTATTCACTGTTCTTGCTTCATCTTCCTTACTCACTGTTCTTACTGTACCTTTGCTATTCACTGTTCTCGCATCATCTTTCTTCCTCTTTGTTCATGCTGTACCTTTGCTATTCACTGTTCTTGCTTCATCTTCCTTACTGTTCTCGCATCATCTTTCTTCCTCTTTGTTCATGCTGTACCTTTGCTATTCACTGTTCTCGCATCATCTTCCTTCCTCTTTGTTCATGCTGTACCTTTGCTATTCACTGTTCTTGCTACATCTTCCTCCCTCTTTGTTCATGCTGTACCTTTGCTATTCACTGTTCTTGCTTCATCTTCCTCCCTCTTTGTTCATGCTGTACCTTTGCTATTCACTGTTCTTGCTACATCTTCCTCCCTCTTTGTTCATGCTGTACCTTTGCTATTCACTGTTCTTGCTTCATCTTCCTTACTCACTGTTCATGCTGTACCTTTGCTATTCACTGTTCTTGCTTCATCTTCCTTACTCACTGTTCATGCTGTACCTTTGCTATTCACTGTTCTTGCTACATCTTCCTCCCTCTTTGTTCATGCTGTACCTTTGCTATTCACTGTTCTTGCTTCATCTTCCTCCCTCTTTGTTCATGCTGTACCTTTGCTATTCACTGTTCTTGCTACATCTTCCTCCCTCTTTGTTCATGCTGTACCTTTGCTATTCACTGTTCTTGCCACATCTTCCTCCCTCTTTGTTCATGCTGTACCTTTGCTATTCACTGTTCTTGCTTCATCTTCCTTACTCACTGTTCTTGCTGTATCTGTCTTACCGTTCTTGCTATATCATCTTCTTTACTCATGGTTCTTGTCGTATCTTCCTTAACCACATTTCTTGCTGTATGTTCCTTATTCACAGTTCTTGTCTTGAATTACTCTTTGTTCTTGCTTCATGTTCCTTACTCACGGTTCTAAATCTTCCTTGCTTACTGCTCTTGCTGAACAGTTTGGGACAAAACGGTTGACTGCTGACTCTTACCTTCACTGTACTTCTTTATTTGCCCTTTTATTTTATCCTTATGTGTCCGTCAGACTCATTCACTAAAGAGTCAGATTATCAGTGACCCATCTATCTGTATCTCATGGGTCTGATGGGACCTACATCATCTTTTCGAGGGATGCACACAAACGCAAGGCTGCCTTTGTGAAACATGACATCGAAAATGACAGACTCGCTGAGTTTGAAAAAAAAAGGGCCCGGGGGTGTGGGTGGGGGTTGGGGGATGGGGTAAGTAAACAGTGCACACATTTGTGTCAACATAATTCATTTATCATTTTGTCCTTTAGACATTGTGGATCTGTGAGACCCACAAAGACGGATCAGGGGTTGCTGTCTGAGAGACATGTTCAGCTGTTCTTCTTCTGCGTTCACTCGTATGCACACGAGTGGGCTTTTACGTGTATGACCGTTTTTACCCCGCCATGTAGGCAGCCATACTCTGTTTTCGGAGATGTGCATGCTGGGTATGTTCTTGTTTCCATAACCCACCGAACGCTGACATGGATTACAGGATCTTTAATGTGCGTATTTGATCTTCTGCTTGCATATACGCACGAAGGGGGTTCAGGCACTAGCAGGTCTGCACATATGTTGACCTGGGAGATCGTAAAAATCTCCACCCTTTACCCACCAGGCGCCGTCACCGTGATTCGAACCTGGGACCCTCAGATTGACAGTCCAACGCTTTAACCACTCAGCTATTGCGCCCGTCGTTCAGCTGTTCAATCATCATGTTGCTTGTCACCCAGCTGATCATGAAGACCGAATTCCTGCACTGGCTTCATTAAATGATCAAGACAACTGTAAATGTCTTAAAACAATTACCATATAGATATAGAATTTGAGGCTTACACAAAATGAAAGAGTCAGTCTAAATGTTGTTGTTGTTTTTTAATCAAGGATGAAATAATTCCCATATAGAATTTGAGACATATATAAAATTCAAGACTCAATCCAACTCAAAATTCCAATATAGAATTTGAGGCAAATACAAAATTTAAGACTCAATCTGAATTAAAATTCCCATATAGAATTTGAGGCATATATAAAGTTTAAAAGTCAATCTAAAATAAAATGAAATTAAAAAAAAGAAAACAGTTGAGGGTCTTTTTATATTTGTGTGTGTGTGTGTGTGTGTGTGTGTGCGTGTTAAAAATGGGTCTACCAGACACACATGTATGTGAAAGTTAAAGCAATGTGCAATGGGAAAAAAGTGATGGTGGAGCGCAGCACTCCCAGCAGTGACCCACATGCCCGGGCCTTTCCTCCCACTGTAAAATCAACTTCACCCTCCACCTCTACATCAAGTGATCTGCCCCTGGGAGCCCCTGGGAGTGATGGCAAGGGGAGGCAACAACACTAAGCGGAAGCGTCTGTTGAATAGCTGGGTACAAGTCAGGACTACTCTTCACTCCCTCTCCTTCTTTGTGTGTGTGTGTGTGTGTGTGTGTGTGTGCGTGTGTGTATGTGTGTGTGTATATGTGTGTGTGTCTGTCTGTGACTGTGTCTAAGAGTATATATGCATGTTTGTGAGTGTGTGTGTGTGTGTGTGCGTGTATGCGTGCGTATGTGTGTGTGTGTGTGTGTGTGTGGGTGCGTGCGCGCGTGTGCGTGCACACACATATATGTGTGTGTGTGTGTGCATGCATGCATGTGTGCGAGAGCGAAAGCATGTGTGCACGCACAAGTACATATGTTTGCAAGTGTGTTCCACGCATGTGTATGCACATGCAATGCATGCGTTCATGTGTGTGTGTTGTGTGTTATATCCCCAAGAACCCAGGGAAGACAGGGGGGGAGGAGGGGAAGAAGTACTGACAGCGATCAGGCGATCCATGACAGCCAGGCGGCCATCTTGCTCTGCACTTCCCCCCTCTATCAGCTTGGTGATGAAGATGCCGTTGTCTCCAGGGATGTGCTGGTTGCCCTTACCTCCGGCGATGCTGAAACCCAAACCTACACACACACAAGCACGCACACACACACACAAACAAGCACGCACAAACGCACACACACATGCACATGCACACACACACACACACACAGTAGCAATTACACACACACGCATGTAAACATGCAAACATACACAAACATATGTACACACACACATATATATGAAACTCCAACAAAAGACAAACAACAACAAAGGAAAACAACACTAGAATTGGACAAACAACAAAATGGAAACACACGTTTACACGTCCACAAATCACAAAAGAGAGTGAACGTCCAGTCAAAGAATCTCAACGCATCAACCTCCCCAATCTCCCACTATCAACCCACCCCCACCCCTCCCCCGCAATCCTCCTTTTCCAGAATGCCCACACCAGGTGCCAGTGGCATTGCTTGGTTCTAACTTTTTGACAGTTACACGTGGCTAAATGCCTACGTTGACCAAACTACGCCGTTGGTCAGTTCCATACTACACACAGTTAGTAGCAGGTTACGACCAAACTAGGCTCTTCCGTCCGAGCAATGCAACTGGCTCCAGGTACGTATCATTCATACTGATCGCACCTCTCCATCCATTCGTATAATAACTCTCCTGGCTATGGTAGTGAAACGTGGTTTGGAATGAGAGGTTTTAGAGTTATGCCACTTTATGCAGCAGTCTGGATGTTGGGGCAGCAGCCCATCCCACCCTCCCGTCCTGCCCAGCGGAGGTAAGGCCATCACGGTCCCATTTAAATGAAGAGTGATTGCAAATATTTTGTGCTGTTACATATATAAGCATATATAATTTTACTATGTGCATGCATAAACAAAACTATTCTGGTTAACCAATCATAAAACTGCATCTTTTTAATGACGTAGTTGTGAAAGTATGTGGCAAAATTCAAAATAGCATTTTTCATTTCCAGAGGCAGAGACTTCTGTGTACATAGTCTGCAACTCCCACGTTTCACCTGTAAGTACAAGGGGGCTTTTATGTGCATGACTGTTTTTACAGACCCATGTAGGCAGCCACACTCCATTTTCGGGGGGCAGGGGTAGGCAGAGACAAAGAGAGCGAATGAAAGAAAGGAGAGGAAAGGTATCATATTTCAATTGTGTCACAGACTCCTCACTTCACACATGGCTATAATGACTGTCAACCAACAAAATCCCAGATGGTCAAACTATTCACAGACACATGAGCAGCCACAGTGCTGTTGGCTGAAGGAAGCAGGACGTGACAAGTCACTCACCTTTGTTGGGGCCTTTCACCAAATCGATCTGCATCACATTCTCTGAGGGAGCTTTTAACCGCTTCACATACTGAAACACACAAACACGCAAGCATAACATATGCACATGCACACACACACGCACACAACATACACAAAAAAACAACTCCGTCCTCTACACATACAACAACTCCACCCTCCACACACACACACACACAAAAAAAAACACCCCAAAAAACTCCACCCTTGACATACAACATAAAACAATTCTGTCCTCCATAACACAAAACTTTATCCTCTACACATATAAAACAACTCCACACACAAAAAAAACAACTACACCCTCTACACACAATAAAACACAACTCCATCCTCAACAAATACAAAATCATATCACTTTTTACAAACACAAAACAACTCCAACCTCCACAAACAAGAAGCCACCATACGATCCCTCAGAAACAGAAACAAACAAGCCCCTCCCCTCCTCCCTTCAATAACACACTCAAAAAAACTCCTTCCTCCTCCCTTAACAAAAGCAATTTCACTCTCCTGGAACAGTTGTATTTAGTTGCCCCCCACCCCCACCCCCCTTCCACTACTCTACCTTTCACCCTTCTCCCCTTCACCCTTCTTGACCCAGAAACATAAATCAAAGTGAACACGCTTCTCTGATGAAGACACGTCTCGCACTTGACCATCTTTACACAAGAAGCAAATCGATGTTTGTCTAATGGGGGAACACTGTGTTTCCTCAGTAACATCGTTCACAACACGGCTGCACTAATGCGGAAAGGGTGCTTCCTCCCATTCCAGCATTTATTGCACGCTGCCGCCGACAAAACGATCGTGTGAAAAGTGTTTGAGGATGAAATCAGGGCTGATCAAGTCTTTAACGAGGCGGACACTTCACGCCAGAGCCAGAGAAATAACGAAATACGGGCAGCATTCAGGACAAGTGCAAACATTGTCGGTCTGCATCATCACATCTGCCCTGAGGGAGGGGCAAAAAAAGCTGGGGAGGGAATGAAGAAAGTGAAAGACACGGAAGGGAAAGAAACAGAGAGAGTGAATCCATTGAGAAATGACAACGGACAACTTGTGAAGTGAAGCGCTGCTGTAAATTGGCACAATCAGGCTCCAGCTGGGCAGGGAAATTTTGTTCCAGTGTGCTTGAGGACAAACTGGTTTGTCCATATTCTGATGCAGTTATAAACTGATTAGAGTGCAATGTCGAAAGACACTACAATAATTTTGGAACTGATGTCCCCCAGTTCAGGAAATCATACTCACTGAAAATAATTTTATCATTTTTAGTATTTTGTTTCACACTGGCCATGAATATTTATTTCTTATTCTTCACTGAGCTTGGCACAATATGAATATCTAATACATCTCCACTGTTTGGTTTCTCATGCCTACGATCCATCTAATTTTGTAAATCACCTGTGTGTATTCACACAGTTTTATGTTTTCTCATAACAGAGGACCATACAACTACTACTATTATACTAGCACTCGTCACAAAAGATGGTTTGTTTGTTTTTGACAAAGGTATCATATCGTTAATATATCTTTAATTCTGAGCTGTATATTATGAGATGAATTATCAATATATTAGCTGATACAACACAGTGATGGTCAAATGTGAGAGTCTTATTAGCACAACCTCAAATTTTTTAGTTAATTTTACTTCATAGCTGTCAACATATCATACAGTTAATCAAGGTTAATATAGTAAAGACTTCTTGCCATTAAATATAATTTGCCATTTACTGTCCTCTGAACAAATATGTCAATACTTCAAAGGAGGTCCCTGGTATGTATTCCAGAGTATGCTTTGGCGTTGTCAGCCAATTATTTTTAAAAACACTTTAGTTAACACTGTCAGGCACATCATTGATATAATGTACAAACAGTGTAGGTCCAAGAACACTGCCCTGAGGAACACCATTATTCAAATTTCCAGTTCTGACAGACTTATTTCTATCCCTCGATAAATAATTGGATCGTGAAGACTATCCTGAATACCATCTCCTGCATGTATTAAATGTTTAAATGTGATACTATGCGACACTTTTTCAAAGGCTTCTTGAAAACGTATCTCTGATCTACTGCCATCCCATCCCAATTCCTCCACTGTCCCATTACATGACAGACACCAAACCAAAAGACAAGACACGTGTGAGCCGTGTGGTCAGGTGAGAGGAGAGGCAGACTGGACTCACCAGAACCACCTTGGAGCCAGACTTCCTGAGGGCATCAACCGCCGCTGTGTGTGTGGTGTTGGTCACATCTTCATCACCCACTCTCACGATGACGTCGTTCAGCCTGTCAACATCATCATCAGCCACATCACTGTTTGTTTCAGTCATAAGTCAGTTGGGGGTGAGGAGAGAGGCAGCTAGCTGGGGCTTGGGGTGTGGGTGTGGGTGTTGGGAAATGGGTGGGGTGCAGGACACACTGTAATCTCATTCTCACAATGACAGCATTCAGCCTGTCTACATCATTATCTCTACCGTATCGTATTACAGTTTCAGTTTCATTTTCTCAAGGAGGCATCACTGCGTTCGGACAAATCCATATACACTACACCACATCTGCTAGGCAGATGCCTGACAAAAGCATAACCCAATGCGCTTGTCAGGTCTTGAGCGTATGCTTACATATTTGTGTACCTATCAGAGTGGATTTCTTTTTACATAATTTTGACAGATAACAACACTTTTGTTGTCTAGAGTTCTTTTTCAGTGTGCCAAGTGCAAGCTGCACACAAGACCTCGGTTTATTGTCTCATTTGAAAGACTAGACACTCAGTTTGATTTTCCAGTCAAACTTGGGAGAAAGGGCGAGAGCGAGATTCGAAACTGCACGCTCACGGACTCTCTATATTGGCAGCTGAGCATCTGAACCATTCTGCCAACATCCTCCTGAAATACTGTAATACAACATATACACACGCACACACACACACACAAAAAGGACCTGACATTTGCTGCCACTGACACTGACAGATGGAAAACACATCTGAGGACCAGCTGGCCGAGAGAGAAAGATTCAAAGATTCAAAAACTTTATTACTCAAGGATAACGATTTTAGGCATCGCCCAGTCTTCCAATCTGTCCTTGTGACAACAATAACAACATTAACGATAACGACACAAAAATAATAATTTTGTTTACACTGCTACATCCAGTGCTACTACAACGAAGAATGATCACCACCATCATCATTAACATCGTAAAAAGTAATAAAACGAACGAGTTCATACATTCCTATCCATACACATGCACACACAAGACTATGCAAAAGGGATCCAACAATGCTGGGGGCATGATTACACAGCTGGTCAAAAAATGGCAGCAGAAGAAAAAGAGGCTGTCACTGATCTAGCACTACCAACTTTCCCATACTCTGCAACAACACTGCCACTCAATGTTTAGTCTGTTCAAGCACAGCAGACATTGTTAAAGCTCTGTAGTGTAAAACAGATGTTACTGCTGATTTCATTGTATATGCAGGTAAGTCATATACTTATAAAAGCAAAATTGATAAATGTCTCCCAAATGTGAAAATATTTGAAAGGTTTTATCAAGCACCAGGTTAATAACTGATGAGTATAATTCAAAAATCAATTGTGAAACAGTGACTCTTCAAAACAGATGGAGAAATTACAAAACAATACAAATCATTAACACTGACTGGCACAACTCACTCACTGTCTTATATGAGACACTGGCCATGAGGACTATAATAAATTCCACAAGTAGTTGTAACCTGCTCTGCAATGCAGTTCACCACAATAACATTCACCATCCACACAGAAAATCCCTTGTGATCAGCTTCTGGCTGAGGATGCTGACAATGACCTTTCTGTGATCAGACAAGTTGAGGCAGAAAAGCTGCCATAAAAATGTGAATGAACTATATATGCTGCATCATTACCCTACCTTCTGTAATTGTGATTCCAATGTTTGGAAAATTACTGCTGATTTTTCAATACTGGTTGTAGAATTATTATTGCTAAAAAAAATTATTTCAAGACTTAAAAAAAATATATATATAAATTCAAAACCCACCACCACCCTCCACACACACACACACACACACAAAACCATCACCACTTCCCTCCAACATACGCACACACACAAAACCATTCACTGGGAAAAAATGAAAAGGGGGGAAGTGAGGGAGGGTAGAGGAGGGGGTTGGGGGGTGGGAAGAAAGATAGGAACTGACAGAAAATCTCAGACAGACAAGAACCTTACATTCAATTTGTCATTGTAGCAGAATGGAAACACCTCCCCACCCACCCACCTTCAATACCCCCCCACCCCCACCCCCTTCCTCCACTCTCTCTCCCTTGGTTCAGTCCTGCTTTCATTCCCCCCACCCCACCCCCACCCGCATCCAACCAGATGTGGGGAGCCAGCCAGGAAACCCCAGCGACGTCCCCGGAGTGGGTCTGCTAATGACCCAGGCCCTCAAACAAATAGCTCTTCAGGACCGGGTCTCCAGAGACGTGTGGCTGGTTTCCCACTCTACTTCTGGCCAGGCTGTTTGACGCTCTCTTTGTGTTCCCGACAACTGTTCCAGACACCGCTCACACAGCCCGCCCCCCACCACCACACACCATATGTACATGGCTGGGGAATCAGTCACCACATGACTGCCACCACCCACCTCCCAGCAAAGATCGGGACATGGCAATTAAAAGCGCTCAACACTAAGAGACAAGGAGTGGGACATGACAAGTAAAGTTCCCAACGCTAAGAGACAAAGATCGGGGCACTGCAATTAAAGCTCCCAATACTGAAAGACAAGGATCGAGACATGGCAATTAAAGCTCCCAACGCTAAGAGACAAGGATCGGGACATTGCAATTAAAGCTCCCAATACTAAGAGACAAGGATCGAGACATGGCAATTAAAGCTCCCAACGCTAAGAGACAAGGATCGGGACATGGCAATTAAAGCTCCCAATACTAAGAGACAAGGATCGGGACATGGCAATTAAAGCTCCCAATACTAAGAGACAAGGATCGAGACATGACAATTAAAGCTCCCAACGCTAAGAGACAAGGATCGGGACATGGCAATTAAAGCTCCCAATACTAAGAGACAAGGATCGGGGCATTGCAATGAAAGCTCCCAATACTAAGAGACAAGGATCGAGACATGGCAATTAAAGCTCCCAACGCTAAGAGACAAGGATCGGGACATGGCAATTAAAGCTCCCAATACTAACAGACAAGGATCGGGACACTGCAATTAAAGTTCCCAATACTAAGAGACAAGGATCGGGACATGGCAATTAAAGTTCTTAGCATCAGGACATTGCAATTAAAGTTCCCAATGTTAAGAGACAAGGATCGAGACATTGCAATTATAGCTCCCAACACTAAGAGACAAGGATCAGGACATGGCAATTAAAGCTCCCAATGCTAAGAGACAATGATTGGGACATGGCAGTTAAAACACCCAACACTAAGAGACAAGGATCAGGACATGGCAATTAAAGCTCCCAACACTAAGAGACAAGGATCGAGACATGGCAAATAAAGCTCCCAACACTAAGAGACAAGGATCGAGACATGGCAATTAAAGTTGTTAGCGTCAGGACATCGCAATTAAAGTTCCCAATGTTAAGAGACAAGGATCGAGACATTGCAATTATAGCTCCCAACACTAAGAGACAAGGATCAGGACATGGCAATTAAAGCTCCCAATGCTAAGAGACAATGATTGGGACGTGGCAGTTAAAACACCCAACACTAAGAGACAAGGATCAGGACATGGCAATTAAAGCTCCCAACACTAAGAGACAAGGATCGAAACATGGCAAATAAAGCTCCCAACACTAAGAGACAAGGATCGAGACATGGCAATTGAAGTTGTTAGCGTCAGGACATCGCAATTAAAGTTCCCAATGCTAAGAGACAAGGATCGAGACATTGCAATTATAGCTCCCAACACTAAGAGACAGGGATCGGGACATTGCAATTAAAGCTCCCAACACAAGGAGACAAAGATTGGGACATGGCAGTTAAAACGCCCAACACTAAGAGACAAGGATCAGGACATGGCAATTAAAGCTCCCAACACTAAGAGACAAGGATCAGGACATGGCAA